>NW_027270942.1:410000-657500 GCF_040938485.1 Diadema antillarum | reverse complement strand
GTACACGGATGTTGATTGACAAGACACTCCTGCAAGTTGACATACACGTATCCTAGCTACTGGGTTTGTAGGCGGCAAAAGTTGCCATTGTTAAATTGTACTTCTAAAATGCATTTGTCTATAGAGTTGCAAGCCATTAAAAATGGGTCTCTGCACTGTCAGCCGACTGCAAACGATATTCCCTATAATGACCTGTCAATCAAACATGAAACTCTCGATAACCTTGTGTGCCCAATATGTTACACGCAATCACAAACTGTGTGGAAGTATTACAACACAATAGTCTCTCACAGGGCACCACCTTCTCATTCTTGCATTAGACACAGATGCCAAACCATTCCGACTGAAAAAAATGCGCACATAATTGAGCCTGACTCAGTTTGGAACAACAACATCACACTATACCATCACACTGTCCAAATGCAATTCAAAGAAACATGTCCGGGATAAATGTAATTCAAGCTCACTTTCAGACTTGCAAATACAACTTTGTTAGTGTGGGGCTTGTTTTTATTTAAGAATGTTTTCAAACGAGTTCTTCTGCAAGTCTGAATCCCCTTCCCCTTAATTGGTAAAGGAATCATTCATAGTCATTCATTCAGCCTTGATGTATAGTTCTAGAAGACTGGAAATAGCTCCATGGATGCATATTGTCTTTTGGATACAAGGGTTGTCATCCTTGAGATTGTACCTCTCCCCATCTAAATGTGTAATCAACTCCCTTGCTGCCAACTGTTGTATTGACCCTGTATTCCACATTTATCGCAGGATTCATACAGTGCTTGCATGGACAAAATGATGAATTGCCGAGAAGTTTTATGCTCGAGATGCTGTACACAGCACATGTGGTATTATACGCTAAGGTGCATTTGAAGCTCAACACATAAGAGGGGTAGCCCAGCGTATCATGCTCATATCATGGCTCAGAGCCCACTTTGGTTTGTCGTTGAATGGTCTAAGTGCCATGATGTGCATTTTGATTTGGAGTGAGTGGTGCGAACCTTACACCTTGTAGAAAGAGCCTGATATACAAGAAATGGACCACGTACGCTGTAAATTCCCTTGCTTTCAGTTTTCTGAAGGCAAGATGTGTTGTTAAAAAATAGAGAACCGTGACAGGTGCTCATGGTGTGGAAATGTATAATGTGAATGCAAGGCTTGCTTAAATGGATGAACTGAGAGGTCAGGGGTCAGGGGTTGAGTGACCACACAGATAGGAGATGTCCCATCTATAGGTGGGCGTGACAGCTGAAGACAGCCTACCCCATTGGAAAGCACACCAGCCCAATTCAAGCACAAACAAATGTGTATGAAACACTGTTGCTTAACAGTTATTTATTTGTATTTTTCTCTTTCAGGCAATCATCTGTCACTTAGTGTTACACATATATTTTTTTACACATCTGGTGAGAATTATAAAACACAGATTAAAGTCAAAGACCATATTTGCTTTGACTCCTTGGGGACACTCTGCGCACAGTTTAGCTTATGATAAGAAAAATAACCCAGGCACCATAAAACCTTTTAATTTATAAAGACTAGCGGGTGTGTATTATACACAAGTTGAGCAATACATATGTGTGTTTGTAGGCTGGACATAATCAATGTGCGTGTATGTATGTCTGTGTGCATGTATGTTTGTTTGCATTATCTGTGTTTGTGTGTGTGTTTGCATGTGGCTCACCCTTTAGTGTTTGCTTGCCACAGATGGTGGTGCCTGGGTGAGTTTCTCACCTTCTTCTCTGACGTGCTTGATGCTGCAGCTATCAGACCGTGGAAATTGAAAGTTACAGTGTACCATGAATCCACTTCCTCAGTGGGTCTATGTAACTGCCCATTTGGGCCATTACCGGAACGGCACTAATGATACGTAACTTCTTTCAGTGTGGTATTAAACCGTGCAAAAAGGCACATTATATATTGAGGTGTTAAATGATTGTTTACCCCCGGCATATTTGCATAGCTTGCATTGAGAGAAGATGACCTGTAAGTTTAAAGAAGTTTTTTTCTTTCTTTCTTTCTTTCTTTCAGCTTCAAGGAATGAAATAAGTTAAATCATCCTCAGCAATCCAATGACATTGCAGGCTAATTCGTTTAGTGTTCAAAAAAGCATGGTGCCTTTTGTGTGGTTTTATTGTAACAGTTTAGTACCACCTCGAAACCAGTGTTTGATTGAATTGGACAAGCTACCTGCTAGTATATTTAAATATATTCCCCCTCACCCTGTCATCCCCCACCCCCCCCCCCCCCCCCCCCCCCCCCGTAAGTAGATGGAATATATGACACGTTTAACCACCACTACTCATATAACGGCTCTATTCTTATACACCCAGAAACAAAAGAACAAAAACACTTGTGGTATATATGCAACATGGTAAAGACTCATATTCATGTATTTCCATGCTGCAGTACATTTTCTTTTTCACAATAATTTCTTTTTTTAAAGGGGGAGGGGGCAGGTATATATGTAATCTTAAAGGAGACCTCTGGATGATTTTCAGACTTTTACATTTGAACAACTATAAATTACTTAAACTGAGTACAGAGTTTCAGAATTGTTAGTGATTGGGATGAGGAATGAGAATGTTTTTAAAATCTATAACAAATTGCAATGAACAAGGATGATGACATAGCAGCCTCACCAAAGGAATGCGTGAGTTGGGGCTCAAGGAAGCAGAACAAAAGAAGAAGGCATGCATAAATTTTTCACAGGTGAACCGTTGAGCAAGCGGTATTGTACTGGAATTACACTGCCACATTTCTGAAATATATGAGGCTCTGATGTCATCAACACTGTTCAGTGTAATTTGTTTAAGATTTTTAATTTATTGGTTTCTCTTCTCAAGGACCACAATAAATTCCACAAATCTATACATGGGGCTGTCGGTTTATGTATTACATGATGTGAAATTATGAAAATCGTCCGGAATGCCCCTTTAAACATGAATCCTTTTTTTGTTGTTGTTGATGGTGGTAATAAAAGAGCTGTAGTTTGGTATCAGTAAGCTACCATCACTACTTTGTTTCAAAGATTAGATAGGAAACTGTGTGGTGTCCTTTGACAAAAAAGAAAAAGAAGAATGTATATTGGAGTCATATTTCAAAAAATTGATGGATACTCGGTTTGAAACATCGTCTTTGAAGGGAATATTGACATCCTGATTGCTCTGGCTGTCACAGGTCCCACCTGAGCAATATTTGTACAGGGAAGGTCATGTGTAGAGACCAATTTATCATGGGGGATGGGCCCTCTTACTTCAGAGGGGAAGAAAAAAGAGCTGTGAGATTGATGTTCCAGTGTCGGCATTTCATTTCTGCTATGTAGCAAGAGGATATGTCAGGTTCCATTGTTTCGTGATCTCTCTCTCTCTCTTTGTACAACATTCTTTATTGGCTTTTTAAAGGAGCTTGCTGCATGTATCGTGTTCAAGTATATTGTCATGGGGATGTGTATATGTTTCATTGAGATCGATATGTTATTAGTCCATCGTGTGTGATTCCTGTCAAGACAAAATATTGTGTTTGGGAATGAGGTATTGTATTTTTCAGTAGAACACCTCAAGATTTAATGCAGAAAGTGGATCAATTGACTTTTGAATTTCTTCTGCCTCATTTCCATTTGGTATAAGATTCTGCCTCTATTGTGCGATGACTCTTCTCATGTTTTTATGTGTACTAGAGAGTAAAGCAGTTGTCAAAAGTGTTTTCACTGTAAGAACTACTTCCTGATTCTGTTTTTTTTTTTTAATCAACAGATTATATAACTATCTTTAATGAATAAGCTGCTGGTACATCATCCATTTCTATTCGCTTATATAGCATGGTAGCATAAAGCTGTTGTGTTAAGAAGGAAAGAAAAGTAAAGTCAAAGAATTTCATCAAGCTGAGTGCATTTAAATCACTTGTACTGTGGAATGTAGTGTACAGAGTCACCCTGAGGCACTCCACGGTAGTGTTCAAGTCCCGTGAAAACTTATAAAAGGGCTGAAAATAATTGGGGATATCATAACACCGCCCCATAAATCCCTGGGACAGATTGTCTATTTACAGGAGGAATTCTTCGCCGAAGACCATGAATCAGGATCGTATCCCGAGCCAGACGCTGGGGTGCCTCTCCCGGAACAACGGTCACATTCGATCTCTAAATGTGGGCTTGTGGCTTTAATGTAGGACATATCGCATAACATCGATTGAGGTCCCTCTCAAATTGCAAAGAACAGGTTTACTGCACTTTGATTTAGCATAAAACACTGCTGACCAAAGCATCTGGAACTGTTTTAGGTGTGGCATCCAAATTTGGAAAGCACTGGTATAGACAGTTGACCAAACTATAGCGGTGAACAAAGTCTAATCACAGACCATCGCCGATGCGAGAGTCTGAGCCTCGTGTAGGATGTAAGGATGCCATTGCCTCCCGGATCCTGGGGGAACCCTGTCCAAAGTCTATTGAGATTTCAGATTTTCACAGAAAAGGGATTAATATACTGACTCGTGGCTGAAACTCTTGGTAACCCTTTATATGTCCAGACACTTAACTTAAACCTGCCAAGCTTTTTTTTTCTTCATCAGTATTCAGTAATTCAGCTAAATTTGACCTAATGGTACAGTTATGTAGCAAGCCCATTCAGGTGTACAAATGTGCCTCAGTCCAAGAGGAAGGCCGATGTGACCCAATAGGGATTAGGGGGATTAGGTAATCTCTGTTAGGTGACAGTTAGTTTCCTGCCATCTGTGACAATTGGTGGGAGAGAGAGAGCACACCAGCCTGAATGCCAGTCAGCAAATAGAGCACCGTTAACCCATTGAAGTCGAGTCCCGAGTATACTCGGGCAGGTGTCTATGGGAAATGTGTGTTGTAGCAAAATCAGCCCATCCTCAACGGGTTAAGGTTCAATTTGCAAAGCAGTTTTGTTGTTGTTGTTGTTGTTGTTATTATTTTTTAGTGAAGCACTCAGTGATTACTTCCCATGAAGTATCTGAGACCATTAAACACCCAGAAATCAAAAAGTCAGATGTTTAACCACTACCTTGCAATGTTCACATTTCAGAAACTTTTCAAGACTTATTCTCTTTTTTTTTTACCATCAGAAGTGAATACTTCATCTTTAACTTTGTGGTTAAAAGTTGCACATAGCCAACAGAAGAAGCTTCATCGCAAATCATTAAATCCCACTGAATTACAATCCCATTGTAAGGTTGGCACACCATGCAAGAGTTAAGTCTTTTAGTCAAGCCACCAGAAGGAACCTTTGGAATTCAAAGGTAACAGACAAATATCCAAAGACAACGTTGATTGTTGTTGAAAATAAAACTTGCCATATCAATATGGTATGATCCCTAGGGCCATTTGCACTCACAATGAAAAATTACATATTTTTTAAACCTTTGTATCATTCTGATTTGACTTTGTCCAATGTGGATACAAGGCAAGTGTGAGCTAACAAGAGCAGGAAGACCTTGTGATTCTTCAAACCTTGCAAGGGATTGCCACTCACTGCTTTAGGCCCTACTACTTCATGTAGCATCAATTCAATAAGGTGAAGTCTTGCAAAGTGTTGTTGGGGTGACATCAGATAACCGATGACAAATCTCTTGCTCTGTCTAAGGGGCACATGGCCTAACTGGGCTCCTGCAGGTTCCAAATTCTGCCCAATCAAGCAGCGGATGAGGCTCCTTGTGCCTGGAGTTCATCAAGGTTTTGAGCTGACTGCGGTTCCTGCAACTCATTGATCATCTGTGAAAGCAAGCAAATTTTCTTGAGTTTTGAAAGTTTTAAAAGTTTATTCGGGTCTGAGTAGACCCCCTCTCACTTAATTGCAAATACTGTGAGGGTTTCAATTGGCAGGTATGAACATCCTGCCAGAACAGGCTTGCAGGACCAATTTTAAATGGTGTAAGTACAAACTGTTCAGTGTAAAAACAAGCAAGACTTGCATGGTTTCATGCTATTGCATTCCTTCTGACAAAACTCAAGTAAAATCGTCATCATTGCAAGACAACTTTCTTGCAAATTACAATAAGAGCTTAAAGTCTGCAATTGGAAAAAAGAATCTATCCTGATATGCAAACTTATTTCGGTGTTTAGAAACTTTATGGCATTTCGGTGTAGGTATGAATGTCCACAGCGTAAGCAAATCTGGTTGAAATTTGGAGCACTCGGCTATATCGAGACTGATGCCTCTACAGCTGACAGCACCCCCAGCCTACCCCACAACCAACATTTATTGAACCAATCTAAAACTCTGTCGAAGATCTGAAGTGTACGCTGGTGGTACGGTGCGTCAGGTATGCAGCCGAAAGTGATGCACGTCAGAAATTCTTGGAGGACTTAAGATTTAGGGCCAACCCGGATAACAAACTCTGTCTCTGGCTCTGGTGGCAGAAGAGACCGATGAAAGACAGATATCTTCCTTGGTGACAGTGGAATGTAGTTGGAGGAAACAGATAGTGCGTCAGTCAGAATCTTTCTGATTTAGTTCTGTTTGTATTCTGCTCACCTTTTGCATTGCTTGTCCTCTTTGACACCAATGGTAATAACAAGCATTAACCCATTGAGGACGGTTTGATTTTGCTACAACACTCATTCACCATATCCATACGCTTGACCGAGTATACTCGGGACTCATCCTCAACGAGTTAATTGACTATGGGCTTATGTATTAAAGCAAGCAGCTTTTCTTAAAGGACAAGTTCACCTTCATAGACATGTGGGTTGAGTGAATGCAGCAATATTAGTAGAACACAACAGTGAGAGTTTGAGCAAAATTGGACAATTCGTTAAAAATTTATGAATTTTTGAAGTTTCTGCTCAGTCACGGCTGGATGAAAAGACTACTATAGCTTGTGATGTCACATGAGTACAACGATATAAAGAAAGAATAAAGAAAATTCAACATATTTCCATTTTTCTCCCATAACAAAAGAACACTCGACTTCTCTCTATCAGAAGGCAGGGGGAACAATATTACCCTTAACATACGTCAGTAGCAAGTCGAAGAAATGTGCACTTTATTCAAAAAGTAAAGTTTTGTGAAATTCTCTTTTTATTTTCCTTATATAGTTGTACACATGTGACATCATACACTGTAGTAGTCTTTTCATCCAGCCGTGACTGCACAGATACTTAAAATATTCGTAACTTTTGAACGGATTGTTCAATTTTCCTCAAACTTTCACTGATGTGTTCTACTCATATTGCTGCATTCCCTCAATCCTTATGTACATGAAGGTAGACTTGTCCTTTAAGGTGCTTATGATACCTGGCTTTACCTTATGAGGCATGTGAGAACAAAGTGGATTTTTTTTTCCATCACTGTGCAAATCCTCAACATGTTTAGGTTTGCTTTAATGAGTACAATCAGACCAACAAAATGAGAGCTGTTTCATAAAACTTTGACCTGAAATAAGGAAGGTATATGCAGCTTTAAACTTCCATATTTATATGCAAGATGACCTCTCCTAATCATTGGGTCTTCTATTTTTCATTCCGTCTGGTTTGACTACACTTGTTTGAGTCAACTTGAACCCGTCATGGAAATTGAAATTGAAAAACTATGTGCATATATACATATATAGATATATCATATAAATGTCTATAATGTATGTATATACACATTGTATGTGTGTGTGTGTGTGTGTGTGTGTGTGTGTGTGTGTTTGTGTGTGTTCAAATGTGTGTTCTTTGTATGCAAATCTGTGTGTGATTGTATTAGCACGTGAAGTAAAAGCTATGACTGAACAATATATGATGACAGTTATACATTCAGCTTATGTATTTCTTTTTTACGTACACACCTTCAAGCATTTCCTGCAAAGTTGTGCACTTAACATCTTTTTTTTGCTCCGCCACTCGAAGATGCATTACTGACCCGCCTGTAAGATATTCATCAAGTGACCTTTAACTTCTGTGTTCAGTAACTAAGATGTAGAGCACAACACAACTTGCCCACGTGTCAGGTGCACTTTCATTGTGCAAATGATATCTGATATGTGGAATATAAATTACACTGTCCCTTCTTCATGAAAGTCATGCACTAGGAAAGAAGAAGGGGGAGGGGAAGTGGATGCGATGAGATGAGGTTTGCCTCAAAATTCACGGAAAGCACCGTCGCGATGATATGAGATCAATATGATTTCCATTATGATGGGTCTCCCCGTGGGATCAAATTCATGTATTGTCACACTCTCCGTGCATTAGGCCAATTATGTTGTTGCCGTTGTTCCCCTTGCTTACCATCCACGCTCGAGGGTCAGATACGCATCTTAAACCGTCGCCAATATTCCACTCGCTTTTTGCCCCCGGAGGTGACGCATTGGTGCCTAGATGAATGATGATGGGGACAATCTTAAGTTCATGCAACCTTCAACTTTGGTAAAGAGAGAGTCCAAAAGAAGACAAGAAAAAGGCATGAGCATGTGGTAATTTTGAAAAAAAAAAATACTACAGGTTCTTTAAAGATGGTAAATAAGATTATCACTACTTGTTCGTAGATATGATTAAACAGGTATTAAAGAGATTCATCAAATCATTCTGTCCATCAACAAAGGAATGACTGCTGTAAAAAGAAAAAAATCTCACATGACCAAACAAAAGCACATCGTAAAATTGTTTGCTTCTTCACGTACAAACTTTTGATGCAACTGCAAAGTATTTTCACTTGTTTTTGCCATCGCCCCTTCCCCAGAATGGTTGAGTCCTTTGTATCATTCTTTGAACAAAAAGCAACAATAACAGAACATCAAATGAATCAACCTATAGGAGTTATTTTCATGCATCTTTCCACTTTGAATTTGTGTTCGGAAGGAGGAAAGAGAAGAAAGAGTCTAAGCTCGCATAAATTTTGCTGTTTTCTTATCTGGCGATTAGTGCGTTTTGCCTATCATGGTTTCTGTGGATGTAAGAGGCTTCCATTTTCTCTCTCCATTTCATTCTCAATATGAATACACCCTTAGTAGATGAACAGTAACGTGAGGTCTATGTATTGGCCACATAAAGGAGATGCAGTTTCCCTGGTAGCCCAAACGATGGGTTACTCTGGGGTGTTTTATGAGCTCCTGTCGGTTTTCATAGCGACATTCGCCTGTTAGCTACCCTCTTCTCCGAAGGAGGACAATGGGTGTGGATGGAGAGGACGGAGAAAATATTCTTCAATCTTTATCGATGCTGCCAATGTCTCTTTATTCCAGGTGAATGCACCTGTCTTCTTAGAATTCTGACAATGAGAAACATACTATGTCTATACTCCTTTCTCTTCTCTCTCTCATATGATTCATCCATCTTGCTTCCGCAGTTCTGGGTGGGAAGTTGTGATTAACTTTCTCTTCCCATCCCTCTTTCTCCCCCTTCTCTCATCCTCGGTCCATCTTTCTTTCTCTTTCTCTCGCTCGATAATTCATTGGTGATATTTTTTTTTTGCATTTTACTTCATCCTCCTGCCATGTTTCTTTTCATCTTTTATTCTTTCTTTTGTTTTTCTCTCTCTACGTTTTCTCTCACTTTTATCTACCTCCTGACATCCATGTGATTCAGATGTTGTCGTGGCAACACATCACTTCCTGAAGATATCATTTTTTCAATTCTGTCTATTAAAAAGAGTCAAAAGGCAATATCAAATATGAAAATTGATAAATAGAGAAAGAAAGAGAAGTGACAGACGGACATTGACACTGACATTCAGAGTGAATATAACAAATAATGAACGTTCAGGTAAGGTACATGTAAATGTTCAAGGTTCAAGGTAAATGTTCAGGGTACTTTGATTGGACTACACCTATGGTGGTTGGATTCTCCTGTTATTTTCATTTGAATTCAGACATTTTATTTAATCCATCTAATGTGATATGCATTTTTGTATACACAATGCATGGCATAAATGACAAAACAGAGAAAAAAAATTGAAATCACACAACTGTAATAAGTATTCTTTCAAGATTAATGGGTGATTTTTGCAAAGTACTCTGCATGAGTTCACTTAATCACAGAATGGTTTAAACTTTTCTCTACTTCAGATGCTGTGCCTGATATTTGAAGCCAAAGAAATGTGAAATAAAAATAAAAAATCTCTTGAGCCTGTGACATTTCCGTGGTGTGCTTTCCAGTGGAGGAGGAGCACAAGCAAGCTTTGCTTTAGGTTTGATGTGATGTGTGATGCTCAAATCTGGAGGCCCAACTTTGATACTATGTGAATAAGATCCTTGCAGAGACATTTCCCATCTTCTATCTCCTGTGGGCATGGGCAGTGGGGTGGGGTGGGGGGGGGGGAGAAACCTGTCATTGTGTAGATGCCCCCCCCCCCCCCATATTCTGCCCCTCCATCACACTGGTTTCCAATGGCAACAGCTGCAGTGCAGGTGTCCTGACAAGGCTTGCCATCTTTTGCATTTGATAGAGACCTTCCTCTCTCTTTCTTTCATTTTTCGTTTAGTTCCCGTCATGTATTTATCAACAATTGTATTCATGTATTCAGCAGTGCCACAATATCAGCAGTTGCCGTGGGAGGTTTTTTCTTTTCTCATTGGCACCCCTTCCTAATATTTCATTCATGGAAAATATTCCATAGCTGCTTAACATCTTGATGTGGAAACAAAGATTATATAGAAAAAAAAGTGAAGTGTCAATGCAATGCTTGACCTATATTCTTTACTTCATGAGAGTTTTTAGGACAAACGCATACACACAAAATGAAAAGTTATACACAATCAGCTTTAAAAAAAAAATCAAATAAACAAGGGTTTGGTACAGTGCTCTTATTCTTAAAATGAGGGCAGCATGGAAGGTGTTCCTTTAATTCTTTTACTGTCAAAGCGCTTCTAACTATTTTATGTTTACATATCTCTAAATGTCACCTAATGGATACTTTAGTTTTCTTGATCAGCGAAAGTTGTAGATGGCATACCCTTCTTTTTCTACCTTCCTTTCTTCCTGCTACAAATTTTAAAGACAAAATTGGTCACCTTAAGAATGGGCATTCAAATTATCATTTGAAGTGACATATATATATACACCACGTCCTCATTTTCCACTGGAGACAACAAATACAGTGAGAAGATGAGATACTGGACTTTGGAATTCCTGTCATTGCTCAACAATGCAAAACAATTTTGCTATCTCCCATACCGAGTCATTGCTCGGAGTGATTCTGTTGCTGTGCAGGTCTCTCAAAGTCTTTCCCAGGCCACATGAAAGAATTCCTGCAAAATCAGTCTGTCATCTCCTGTTACATCTTTCCTCGGTGCACAAATCCTGGAAGACCCGATCCAAGATGACTGCCTTTCACGGCATGTCGTGAGTTACTCCAGAAAATTTCCGCGATGCACGGATGTGGCGTCAGGCTTGTCATCTGCAGACGGTCAGTGACCCACACATCTCTTTTCTTCTCTCTCTCTCTCTCTCTTTCTCTCTCAAAAAAAAATGTCTCTCATCCCAGTGATTATTACATCAGCAGTGGAATTAAACAATTATTTGAAAAAGAAAAATTCTAAAACGAAAGTATGGGGAAGAAGCTCTTTCTTATTATTAAACTCTTGGTGGAGGAGAGAAAAATGTAGAAAAGAGAGATGAAAGAAGAATTATATATTGTTAGCAGTATATCACTTTACCCCTTCAGGTCCTCTGCCTCAAAATGCAATTGCAACAGGATGGTCAGTAGTAGTAATAGAGTTGAGTGTATGGGGGCATGGCAATCAATTGGAGTTCTTGGACCCACTCTACAAGCACATGGAGTGTGATTAATGTTTTATATTGCCTCGCAATCAGCTTTTGCAAACACTTTGTATGTCTAATGCTTTCCACATGACCTTCCTGCGGTGAGATTGTATTCTGTGGGAATGCTACACTGATTGAACTACCTGTTCACCAATCATAGGTGAGAGGGAGTGTATCTACCATCACCATATATCAATGAAAACTTCTACAATACATCAAAATGTGGATCAACCCCGCCCCCCCCCCAAAAAAGAAGAGAAAACAACAACAACAAAGAAAGAAACAAAACAAAACAATTCAAAACTTTGTTGCGATATCTCTTACCGCGATCCCTTAATTTTCCTTCTATTTTGCCCTCCAAAACCAGTAGGTGGTGCTCATGATCATCTGTTGTTCGGTGGCGGCAGGCCTCGGTCGGTCAAGGGTGACCGTGTGGGGTATCATCCTTTTCTGCTTGGCTGGAGCAGAGTCATCTTGTGCTTGAATGACCAAGTGTAGTTGAAAGGAATATACAAGGGCTTTTAAAGCCCAAATTATGTCTTCTGGGAGACTTTAGGTTGTATACTCCACTTCATTCACACTTCTTGTTCCCACTCTGAGAAAAAATGAGAAAAGAGACCCAGGGCCCTGTTTATAGAGCTCTTTACAACTATGAGTTGTGAAAATTTGAGTTTCTATGGCAGCAGTCTTGAAGCAACCAATCAGATCTGAGTAATGAAGTCATTACCATGGTAACCTCAATTATAGCAACTTTCAATCATTGCAAAACTCTTTCTTAAATGGACACTGGATATTGCCCCACTTTGTGATAAATGGTGTCTAAAACAAAGACAGAAAACATACACAAAAGAAAAACAGCTGTGTCCAAGTGCATGTTGCCAATTTGACGCCATGAAAATGACGTTCAAGGAAATGTCATAAATGTGTCGACCTAATCCTGGAAAGATTGAGAGTGCCCGGATGAGACTCGTACTGTGCCATGTATCACAGCAGGTCTGCAACATTCAGTATGAGGACCCAGGTGTGAAGGTGTCAGTGAAATACGGCAGGTGATGTGATTCTTCTTATCAGCCGATCGTTTAAAACTCAGTTAGACATGGGGGTCCAACCAAACTTTCTCGGTAGGGCCAGAGTCGTGCTGATTATGATCACTTCATCCATTGACCCAGAAAAAGCATGTCCCATTGATTTGCTGGAGTTGAGAGAGAGAGAGAGAGAGAGAGAGAGAGAGAGAAAGGGCGACTGCATGAAAACAGTAATTACACCATCACCGCGTGCTGTAGCATTTTTTTTCCCCGATTCGGCTCTAGTCTAGTCATTATCGGTCTCGCTAATTACTGACCGTTCACCCTGAGCGTCCAGACTGGATTGGAATCTAGGGGCCAGCATCCGTTGAAAACATTTAGGAGGGATGGGGGGGGGGGGGGGAGGAATGGGTAAAAAAAATCAGTTACAGCAAACAAGCGCAAATGAGGTTGCCCATAATTCGTAGCAGTTGCTACATTTCCTTTGGTGTTTAATACTTGCGTGCTGACCAGCACAGGCACGGACGGTAATTTGATTTGCATTGCATGGTGCATGTATACTTGCGGTGTTTCATTAGGCGGCGGTTATGTGCCGCGTCGACGGGGGCCGGGATGGCAATATTGCTATCAATTCTTCCTCGGTGTGTATAATCGCCGCATAATCGTCATGCCAGACCACGGGCAAACATTGACTTGAATGACATACCAGAATGCTGCTGTGTGCATTTTTACATTCTCTTTGCATTGACTCATGTACCCCAAAAAAGAATGACTCAGTATGTATACATTAGTTACATATATAATAAGTACATGCATATATACATACATACACTTGCGCATGCACACACACACAAATATATATATATATATATATATATATATATATATATATATATATATATATATGTATATTATACATCCTAGGCCCCGTTGCTAGAAACTTTGCGTTTAAACGCAACTTGCAACTGATTGTCACTGACCAATCAAAATCATTGTTGCATGCATGTCTTCTTAATAGGGCAGACCCTGAGCCAATCAGAATGGTTGTTTCAAAATTAGCAATTATTTGCAATTGATTGCAACTTTCTTGCAACGGGGCCCAGTACATGTATGTGTACACACAATCAGTATTCTTTTTTTGTGAAGACTTCAAGGCTTAAAGTCATATATACAGTTGGTGTATCGAATTTGCTAAAACATCTATATTATTTGGAAATTTCACAGTTGATCAGAAGATATTGAATCATTCAATGGAATTATATAGATATATATATATATATATATATATATATATATATATATATACACAATTCATGGAAAATGTGTATTTTTAGACACTTTACCATTTCTTTGAGTTAGTTAGAATATCACCATGTTAACTCTTCACAGGTTATCAACCTAATATTGATTTTGAAAAGTACACATTTTAGCAGGGATCCAAAAGGTCATCTTATGAAGATAATAACTCACTGCAAAACTAGACGTAAAAAAAAAAATGCCTAGTTTGTCCTATGTACCCATCCTATTCATGTTAAGCAAAACAGAATCAAGAAAATATGCTTTCATTACTATGGCTGGACTGTGGGGTTGTAGCAAATTTACTAGAACATATGTTACTTTGAAATTTCACAGTTGATTGGAAGATATTGAGTCATTCAATGGAATGACATAGATATATACAATTCAAGGAAAATGTGTGTTTTTTGACTTTTGATTATATCTTTGATTTATTTTGAAAATATCACCATCTTAATTCTTCATAGGTTATTGACCAAACAATGATTTTGAAAAGTACACATTTTAGCAGGGATTCAAAAAGACATCTTATGAAGAAAGTAAATCACTGAAAAAACAGACGTGTTAAAAAAAAGCCGTTTGTCCTACGTATACCCATACCATTTATGTTAAGCAAAACAGAATCAAGAAAATGTGCTTTCATTTCTATGGCTGGACCAGGAGGGGGGGGGGGGGGGGAGAGGAAAAAGATATACAATTTTTTTTTTAAATTTCATTGATATCAAGACCCCATGAATTCCCCAATGAGTGTTTGCCCATGGCTGTTTTCCACTTACCAAACAATTCACTGTTCTGGTGTGACATCTCTTTGCATATTAAATTGGGAAAAAATAATTTCTCAAATAATTTTAAGCGTCATCATAATCTATTTATTGCCTCCTTGCCCCAGGCACTGCAGCATCCGCCTCGGTTCAGTTTAGAGAGAGAAAGAAAGAAAGAAGAAGTAAAAAAAGAAGGAAGAGGAAAAAGAAAGTAGTTCCCTGCAATACGTATAAATCTCCATAATCCATTAAATGATGGGGGAGAAGGAAAAGAATATTGACACCTCGGCCTGTCTCCAGCTTGATTTTGCCGTCCCCTGGAGCCCAGATGGATAAATAAACAAACGCAGAACGTGCTGAAGCATACTTGCGCAGAGGAAAGAAGAAGAAGGAGGAGGAAGAGGAGGACGGGGTAGAAGAAGAAAACTGTAGTGACCGCACCGCACACTGCGCGTGGATACGCAATTAAAGCGCACGACTGGCTTAGATACTGTGACTCCGCAGTGCCGCGGTGTCATATGTGGGATCACGCTTTGACATTTTAAAGTCGCTCAACGGTCTGTGTCAAATCTTGGCAGTGCATGCCTCCCCAATCACTTTCCCTCTGCGATTTTTGCATCCATCTCTCTCTCTCTCTTTCCTCCTCTATCCCTCTCTCTCCCCCTCTATCCCTCTCTCATCCATGCCTCATCTCATATCACGTCATATGATACCAGTCACTGCTATGTTTATGCAGCCCCCTTGGACTCTTCCTCCCTCCGTGAGCCGACGATGCAGTGATCCCACTTAAACTCTGATGCTGGACCTATGCTATGGCACCACTTCCTCTATAATGGCTTCCTATTTTTCTCCCTCTTTTATAATGATGCCCATGATCCTTGCCCATCACTACTTCTGTATGTGATCTCCCTTTTTTTAAACTTTCTCTCCCCTTTCTCTGTCTGTCTGTCTGTTGATCTGTCTATCTGTCTGTTTGTTTGTCTGTCACACACACACACACACACACACACACACACACACACACAGCACCATCCTAGTCAATCTCTGCTTACAATCGAGGTCTCCTGCAGTTTCTTTTTTTTTTTAAAGATAACAATCAATTTGTCATGAAATTGTGAAGTATGGAAGAATTCATCACATGAAGTTAGGAATCATGAGCACACATCATTATTACTTCATAATGATAATTATCAAAAAATGTTAATTTGAATGACATTTCACCATTACATTTATGTTCATTTTTTTCCAAGAAGAAATGCAGAAAGTAAACAAGCAACATGCACATACATACAAATACTGACTTTTCCAACTTTCTTTATGTTATGTACTCTTCGTTATTACTCTGTGTAATATTTAAAAAAAAACTGGAGGAGGATTCGTTTCCCCACTTACTTTACTCACTACTAACATGCAAGCGAGAAAAGTGGAATCATATCCCATCACCTGTTTCTGCTGCCAGAGACTCCTACTGAAATAATAGTTGTGTGACATATGTTAATAATCTCATGATCCTCAGTGTCTTATTTTTCCATTGGGTCATATGGAGAGAGAGAGAGACAGACAGACAGACAGAGATAAAAAGAAATATATATGATCTTGAATGAAGACTATTTACTTTCCATTAACATGTGATCCGCCACAATACTGCGCTGTTGAGGTTGCAAAAAATAAAGCAGAGAATATTACAAATCCGAGCGATTTTAATCTGCAAGTGAGAAATGTGTCAATTATGCATAATTCATATGTTTGACACCCAGACTCTGACCTGCCCAAGTTTTTAAAATCTCAGAATACTTTGAATTGGAAGTTTATGTTGTTTTATTTTTATGATGCCTGTTGCTGTGACGTTTTGAAGCAACCCTGTGTGATTCAGTGGTTGATTCATTGCCTTAACTTACATGCCATTATTCTCTAAACTTGTTCATTTTGTGGGTGCCTCCTTACCATTTCTGTAGAATTCCTTTGTAAATAAAGTGGGCCAAATTATTCCCTATCATGACCATTATGGTCTATAGAAATTTTATTCTATTGAGAAAATCAATACCAAGCAACTTTATGAGAACACAGAGGGATTGTATATAAATACCTATAGCACTTTTTTTTCTAGAGTAGGTACATTTACAACAAATGCAGCATTTTGACAGCTGTTTGGATTTTTTCTCTACTCAGTTTCTTTTCATCCTGGTTTTCCAAGTTTAATGGATGTGTCTTTCATATATTTTTTTCCTTTAAGCTGGCATCATCATACATATCAGTGCCTTTGATGCATACCTGAAGGCATTTAGAATTGGTTGCATTGGCGAGCCAGCTCCTGACATTGAAACAGGCGAGATGGCAAGATTCAACTCATGTAGTTCCCTGCACATAGCCGCTCAGCTGGATGTGTTTGTGTTTATACGGTAACATGCGACGTCAGAAAGTTATCAGTAGAGAGACACCGTTGTTTTCCTGTAGGCGACATTGCGCAGCGCTGGCTAAGTGAGCGCACAGCTAGATGCTGTCTTCTTTGCAACTGTGGCCACAGCTGAGGGGGAAAAAAACAGAAGAAGAAGAAGAAGAAGACCTAAAGTGTAGGCTATTACATGGGTACGCATCGGCCGTCTGGGTGATTGTCTGCAGGAATGCAGTGGCCTGGTTTATCACTAGCCGCATGATGTCTACACAGCTTCCTCTCACCCCCCCCCCCCCCCCCTTCCGCAGCGTGACCTCCACTGACCTCAGCATTCTCCATCAGCTGTTAGTGCCCATATTGGAACACCAGGATGGGGGGGGGGGGGGAGGCTGAGAGGGAATGTGGGTGTTTTCCTTCACCCCTCTCCATTACCCCATCCCACATCAATGAATTCCTCCTGCAAAGAACCCAGAGAAGAGGATATTAACCCAATGTGTGTGGCTACCTAGCAGGTCATATGAACTCATATTGTGCAGCTATGATGATCTGGCAGAGAATATATTCGACCTATCCCTCTCTTTGTGTATGTACCACTGATGCGGAAAAATCAATGGGAGCAAACAGGAGGAGCTCACCATGTTGTTACCACAATGAAATTGACATGCAAAATTCTCCAAATTGTAATGCTTTTATCAAAGGGAGAGCCGCGGATCAAATTCCTCCAAATCAAGCATACCATTGTGTATCAGTTTGTGTCAAATGAGAGAGAATTTGATTGCAAAAGCGAGGTATACAAAGATATAAATTTTGTGGACTTTACGATCTATCATAAAGCCTCTGGGAGTCAAAGGTTCTAGGAATCAAACCTCCTGACTTACAAAGGGAACCTTCTCTAGCTACGCGTGGTGCACCGTTATGCCTTCTACCATCCAATGTTATACCACCACGGAGAGCCATCAAAGATTTCTTCTCTAGCTACCAGCTGCATTTCTTTTTTGTGACTTCCATAAAACCTGATTTGAGAATCACAACAGAGAACACCCCTTGGACAGTTGAATCTCAAGAGTGAGGTGTGTGAAAAAAAAACCCACAGCAACAATAAATAGCAATAACAAAATGTATTGAATTTACTTATCGGAAGAGAATTCCAAATGAGGCTCACTGTGGGGGTTTGTGTAGAGCAGAGAGATTCTTGACACCCTCGAGTACCAGACACTGTAGTGCCGCGCCGGGTTGGTGAGTGATTTCCGACCGGCTGAATTTCAGAAGTGGACAGGAGATGAACACGTTATGACTGGCCATTTATGCTGTATAAATAACAACTAGATGGAAAGGGGGCCAATATTGAGGGCAACACAGAAAGAGTGAGAGAAAAAGATAAAGAGGAGAAATGAGTTGTATTGCCCTGTGCTGGTGACATACAGTATTTTGTTTCTCTACATAGGAGAAAAAGTGATCAAAAGGAGAGATAGAGTTTGATGAGGTCTTCCTTGGAACATCTCGTCGGGTGCCCGTGCATTGGCCATTAACGCAATACAAATTGTATTGCATTAACGGCCAATGCACGGGCACCCGACGATCTGTGGTGCCCTTTGTACACATATTATAATGGACCGGGGGAGGGAGGGGGGGGGTCGGAAAGACAGATCCAGAAAGAGATAAAGAGACATTTAATGAGAGGGAGACAGACAGACAGACTGATGGACAGAGGGAGAGAGGTAGCATTTGTAAAAAATTTAAAATGGAAGGCTTAACAGCGTCACCTCACCAGAAATACAGAGAAAAGAAAAATAAAGGAAAGAAGAGACGGATGGGGGGGAAGGGAAATATCCCCCATGACATGAAACAATTTCCTCATTGGATGAGCCACCTTTTTTTTTTTTTCTGCCATTGCACTTGCTTTCCAAAAAGGTATCACCACCCCCCATCGTCTTCCTTCCGTCCTCCCCCTCCCTCCCCCAACACACATACTCACCCCTTGGGGTGTTCAGAGGTGGTAGAAGCAATCGAGGAAATGTTTTGGTAGCCCGGAGTGGCTGCATGCACTCACATCTATTCACTGTATACCCTGGAGTCAGCCACCTCTCTCATGCAGCTCGAGAGCACCATACCGTTTTAAGCACTGACATACATTAACTTTAAAGTTGACACAGAACACAAGTCATTTTTGGTAATAAAGTATTTTAGAGTTTTACACACCCAGTATGTGTATACTACATATATAAATGTATGTGGGTAGATCAGTGTGTGTTTCTGTGCGGGGGGGGGGGGGGGGGGGGGGGGGGATATGCTATAATTCTGTATGCATTTCAAAGTTGCAGAGATATTAGACTTATCTCTCTCTTTTTTTTGTGTGCTAATATTTGACTGTAGTGAATTCGTATTTCATCTGTGCTGTGTATCATTTCTATTATTTACATTATTGTCTATCTGAACCATAGATATCTATATTCAATATATAGGTGTTTAACTTTTTTATTTTTTAATTGAAAGAAACTAAGAGTGATGAAATATAAGAGTGCAAGAGATAGAGATCATCAGGAATATAATTCTCTTTATAAATTGTAGTTATCTTAGTAATGAGCATGTTTACTTTCATTTCATTTTTCAGTGGAAAGAGAGTAGAAGGAGAACATATGAATGATAAAGAGAGAGTAGATATTTGACACTCTGCATGGGAATATGGATTATTTTTTTCTCTGAAAGTGTTATTGAAAGAAACTAATATCCAACATGTGCAAACAGCACGATCCAAATACCAATCACGAACAAACAATTAGAAGAAAGTGGCGTACAATGCAGTGAATGGCATCGTCAGAAACAGTATGGATGACTTTGTGAAAGAGACTGATTTGGATTCTTTTTGCCATTATTTTTTCTTTAAAAAAAAAAAAATTCATTCTCTCTCCGATGAGGAAGTACTGAAGTATCCTGAAAAACTTAATTAACCTGGAATGTAATGGATCATTTCCTGAACCCGCCCTGTACTGCAAAGGGACTAATGTATGTGCCCAGGTTCCATTTTTTCTGTCTGCCAGATGCCGAAATGGAGGGGAGGGGGAGGTAATATCAAACAGACTTGCTGCTGAGGCTCATCCATTATCATACCAGGATGGAAAAAAAAGGGCTAAAGTTGGAACAAAGTAAAGAAAAAATATGTATGTATATGGCAGGAGGGTCCAATCCTTTGCCGTAATGGGGATTAAAAAATTTGACAGAGGCAGAGAGGCAGAGAAAATGAGTGATGTATGTATGAATGAATAGAGACATATTTATGGTTTTTATGTTGAGGTAATGTTGGCTACGTACATGTGTCAGTAAAAAAAAGAAGCATAAAATGACCCTGTGTGTGCGTGTTGTGTGAGTGGGTGGGTGTGTATTACTGGGTGCATCTATCTACTCACTTCCGATGCAGAATTCAGGTTTCAAAACAACTTTCAGGGAGTTTTGGGCAGTTGATAATGCAAAGCTGTGCTGACTACGGGATTAGAAATGCATTTCTGAAATGCCAAAAAGAAAAAGCGCGATTGCAAACACATTTCTCCAGAGTTGATAAACACAAAGTCATTTCAAAATGCATTTACAGTCTGGACCTGCTAACACTAACCACTGCCAAATACATATCTCCACTCCTTGAGTCAAATTGCGCAATAGAGCTGCTCAGTGACAAGGTGGGAAAATTAATAAATGCAGCCACTGTTGCTTTGAGGGGAGGGGGGAGGGATGATGTTACATTTCCAGTCATTCTAGGGGGGTATATCTCATATTCATTAAAATGATTGAAAACATTACATGGAGAAACAAATTATAGAAGGAAAAGAAGGATAATGGCATAAAACTGAGAGATGAGTATCAGTGTGAGTGTGGCAAAGAACTTTTCCACACTCATTTCCAAAGCCCAGGTGAAAATGATCCTCCTTCCTACGGCATTTTTGGAAAAGACTGTCTGGAAGTGATTACAGCAGATACCATGAATCCCATGGGGGAAAGAGTATTGCATCAATGAAATGTTATGGTCAACTGTCATGTTACACTCAAACACATGCACAGAGGATGAAACACTAGGTCTGTATCTAAAATCACCCTGGGGCATTAGCAATGATATAGAAACAACAACAAAAAAGATAAGTCACAATACATCTACCCAACTTTGACAATTATATTAAATCGCATCAAATGCACAAGTATTGCTGAATGCAGCAGCCTTTAGAGTCAGCAAGCCAGCATAACTTGGCAAGGCTTTCAGAATAAATCTGATCAGTTGTTTCGTTTCTTTTTCATTGAACTTTTTTTTTTTGTTTAGCCAATCATGTTAATTGCATTAAATATTCAGCAAGGTTCTCAAGCGTACAAGTTGGATTTGTGATAGTCTACACTGAGGGATAGATGTGTGTTAATTCACTGAAGTTGATTATCGATGGGATTGTTTTGGGGGATCGAACAAGGAGCTACATTATAAAAAGAAAAACAGATAGAGAGTTTTTATCCTTCGACAGTAAAACCCCTGTCCTTGGTTTTCTATGTGACAGCAATGGAGTACACCCGATGAACGGATCACATGCTATCTCCAGTTAGTTCTCTTTTGTTTTGTTTCACTCTTTATGTTTAGATTTGTTGTTGTTCCTAATTTGTTTCACTCCCCATCACGTTGAATAGCCAGGAAGTACACAAAAGCTGAGTCTGCCAGGAATTACCCGCATATAGTTGCACATAGATGTAAAGTCACAATTACTTCAGCCTTGAATAGAAAAAGGAAAACCTAGTGACATTTTGTGCAGGTGTTATGTTTTGTGTGTGTGCTGCGTTTTGTTACTAATGTTGTATTTTTTTCAAAATAGAAGTAGGGTAGATTATAAAATGGGTTCAAGAATGTAGCCAATAGGAAGCGCTGAAATGAGTGACGTGTGCTTTGGTTACTCAGTCCCATTGCACTGCATGTTAAATCCTATTGCCGATCGTCTGTGCGCGCGGCAGCTCCTTTGAATTGCATGCATACGCGCTGTCAATCCTGTAAACAACTTCTTGTTTGGGCTGCCGGCGCGGCCGCCGGCCTTTCTTCCCTTGTGCATAACATGTGTGGCGTACGTATAATACGTACAGTACAGTAGACCAAGCGTTGTGGGACCGGACGCGTACATGGAGTCACTTTGAAGGGTAAATCCAACGATTTAGCAGGTTAATTCTCACGCCGTTTTCAAAGTATGTTGTCTAGTAGGCCTATATGAGGAGTCTATATCAAGTCTTTAAGGTAAAGGGTGCAATTCTATGTAAAATAAGTAAGTTTTCATGCGGGAAGTGTCCGGAAACCCAACCCCCCGTTATACTTAGACGTCTATACTGTATGTGCGGGATTTCCGAGTGCGACGTGCGTAAATGTTTGGGACGAACATCTTCGGATGCCTTGACCCACAAAGGTACGTGAAAAACGCTGAAAAATGCTGTTAGTTTTCGAATTTTCGACCCATTTTATAAAACAAATGATGCACAGGATTATTTCGTGGCGTTAGTGGAGGCGTAGCTCACTCTCGGGTATTTACAATGTAGTGCAACATGCACTCGGCTTCGCCTCGTGCATGTTTCACAATTGTAAATACCCTCGAGTGCACTATACACCTACACTAACGCACTCTATCCTGTGCATCATTTGTATAATGAAGGTATTCGTTAATTTATCTATTTTGTTTCATGCTAGGTTTTTTTTACACCAATTTCTGTAATCGATGCAACTATCAAAGTTTGGAAAGGTCAAGGCTTTATTTTTATGATTATTGTAGCTGGTGATATCTGTACTAACGAGCAACTTTTAATCTTTATTTGAACTCAGTTTGAATGATCTCTACACTCAAACCACAGGATCTCAAACACTTGAGGTATACATACATAACCTAAATATAGATAAATACACCTTTAAATGTATTGTATGATATATGTAGGTATATATAGTGTGTCTCAGCATTTGTGTGTTTAGTCATATTGCATCTCTATGATGGTAAAGGCGATTATACTTAATTTGGTATGTTGACAGAGTGCTTGGGTGTTTAAACATGCAAAAGTGTAGATCAATGTAATGTAAAGCCCCCATTAATTTCACACGAAATGCTCGTAGCTACTTCATCAAGATTTCATATGCAGCGTTGGAATCGTGAAGCATCATTGCAGATGATTTTTTTTTCTCTCTCCAGCAGGTGACAGAAATGGACCTCCTATGCAGTGACTAAACAAAAAAAAAAATGTTCTAGTCTCCTCAAAGATTCAGAACATTTGTGTTTGAATTTTATAGCAATCTAGTGAAATACATTATTTCATTGTCCCCGCCGGACGAGTTCGAGCAGGGGACTATGAAACGGGCTCCGTACGTGTGTGTGTCCGTGTGTCTGTCTGTCCGTCCGTCCGTCTGTCTGTCTGTGCGTCCGTGTGTGATCAAAATGTTCAATTTGCTACTTCTCTGTCATTTATGAGCCAATTTTGATTCTGTTTGCTTTATATGATAGCACTACATGGGAGCTTTGAAACTTCTACACAGAATTTCAGTTGTGACCTTTGACCTTGACCTTTGACCTATATTGTACATTTTGCTTCAAAATGCTACTCCTTCGCCATTTCTAACCCGATTTCGATTCCGTTTGCTTTATGTGATGGCACTAGGTGAGGGCTTCAAAACTTCTACACAGAATTTTGACCTTTGACTTCTTTGACCTTTGACCTTGATTTTTGACCTTTATTGTACATTGGCTACAAAATGCTACTCCTTTGCCATTTCTAACCCGATTTCGATTCCGTTTGCTTTTTGT
Organism: Diadema antillarum; assembly: GCF_040938485.1. Lineage (NCBI taxonomy): Eukaryota > Metazoa > Echinodermata > Echinoidea > Diadematoida > Diadematidae > Diadema > Diadema antillarum. Next base: position 633,531 of record NW_027270942.1, on the reverse strand, counting down.
GATGGCACTAGGTGAGGGCTTCAAAACTTCTACACAGAATTTTGACCTTTGACCTTGATTTTTTACCGATATTGTACATTTTGCTACTAAATGCTACTTCCGGCGGGGACATATTTTACGCACCGCGTAATTTCTACTTTTCCTTGTTATATTATGCAAACAAGTCACCACTACCTTCAACATATCTTGTATTATACATAGAATTTCCAGAAACTTTTGTTTTCTGGAAATGGAGGGGGGGGGGGTGTATTTTCTATGTGACAGATGCCAGTGGTACAATGAGTTTTGCTGCTAGAATGACTTTCATTTCCAGATTTTAACTCCCTTGTAGCCAGCAGCTTACTGCTTTCAATTTGGGAAAGTGGAGCTGTAAAATTATTTTTTTTTCTCCATTTGTAAATGAAGCGACATCAACTTGATTGGACTCACTGAACCGCTCCCTCTCAGTGCTGCCAAGGCATGATGGGATACTATCTAGTGGGCATTTATTCTTATAGCATTTATATGTTTGGTTTGAGAGAATGTTTCATTTTCAAGGGGGGGGGGGGGTAATTCTTTTATAGACAACATTGATAGTCTTGAAATAGTCAATGTGTTTTTACTTTGCTGTTAATTGGATTAGTATACATGACTTTTTGGGTTTGTATGTTTGAGTCTATTGTAAATCGTTGTAACAGCAGCAGGGAGAGTAAGGAGAGATTCAACTAAAAAAAAAAAACCCACGCACACATTGGCATCATTTACATGCAAGTTATAAGCGTGGCACATGAGGTAGATGATGATGCCAAGTCTCCATTTATTTTTCCCTGTGCATGAGATTAGCATGCAGAGAGCGAGGCTAAAATATTATCTGTCTGATTCTAAATGAGACTGTTCAGAATAGTAACCATGGAAGTGATTTGTGAGAATTTGCAACTTTTAAGAATGCACGGCAATGATTTCCTCATGAGACTTGCTCTCTGAATGTTTGATCACATGATGTAAGTGATATCATTTGAAAATGATTTCCATATTCTTCAACATCAGCCTTTGAATGTTAATGATTTACATACCTTCAACCCCCCCCCTAAAAAAAGGGAAACACAAGGGAAGAAGGGTTAATGTACGCTTCATTTGCACTCACTTGCATGCAGACATTTGATTTGTTTTGTTTGTTTTTCTGTATGCGTCTGCTTAATGATCTACATACCCTCTCCCCCCCCCCCCCCCTTAAAAAAGGGAAACACAAGGAGAGAAGGGTTAATGTACACTTCATTTGTACTCACTTGCATGCAGACATTTGATTTGCTTTTGGTTGTTTTTCTATATAATGCCTCTGCTTACGGAATCTGGTTGTGCAATGCATTCATTCTGTTACACTGTATGAAATGCCAAATCTGAGAAGCAGTATGGTCACTTAGATTTCTCATTCATCCACCTTCTCTCGCTAGCAGGGTATTTGCAACTTTGATGATTGTCAATTGACTTGTAAATTACAGAATAATTGGTTTTGACTGCTTTGAGTGATGCAGTGATGCTAACAGCATTTTTCCCTCTTTGTTTTCTCTTCTCTTTCATGAACTCATCCCTCTCGTTGTCAAATCGCTGTCACCATCGATATAGGTGAGTATTCGTGGCTATAGTTTGTCCCTGCACTGTATATGCCATATACTTTTGCAGCGGTTATATTTTCGCAAAGTTTGCAAGTCAACTGATATTGGTGAAATCGACAATGCACCAAAATTCTGCCTGTCATAACACAAAAGCAAAGTATATTGTCTGATTGGAAATTACATGACTTTGCTTTCTTGAAAAAGAATTAAACTTTTGTTTTCCTTCCATTTTTGTTGTTTTCAATACCAATTTCAAGCACCCAGGAAATTGTCTTGCAAGTCCTGATTTGTGAAGTATTACAACTGCAAAAATATATGGCATATATCAAGAATTTTGGAGTTCCATTATGTAATGAACCTTATAAGTGTCCAAACTGTTTCAGTTTATTGGCACAATGTGTGGAAATGATATTAGTGTTTTGTTGTTGTTGTTGTTGTTGTTGTTGTTGTTGTTGTTGTTGTTGTTGCTGTTGTTGTTTAGTTGGGAATAATAGCACTAATCTTTCCAGTGTCAATATTATTGCATAAGTTTAATTTGAAATTCTTAAATTCTCATCATAAGCTGCAGCGGTGACGTGTGCCAAACCATTAGTTTTCCTCTTATGAAGGTTTGCGGTTTTTCATTTTCTCAGTATATTCAGTATAACATAGGCTTCAGAGAGGAGTTTCCAGGACCATCCAGGTTAAGCTTTCCATATCATTTTGAGGAAGCGCATTCGAAGAATAAAATGTCATTCTGGCGAAATAGAGTACGTGCACACAAAAATAACACACAAAAATGAACGCATGAGAATTTTGCATCATTCTTACTACAGCAAGTTTGAAAAGTTTCATGAGCACCCCTCACAGCCATTACGTACCAGTGCACTTAGAAGTCATTGACATTCAGTGTGTTGTCCCAATGATGATAATAAAAAACAAAGTATGGTGACGGATGTGCTCAAAATACCTTAATGTTTTGTTTGATAGTGTGTATTTACATTTAGTATGCATGAACATGCCTGCTCTGTCCAGACATATATCAGAGGAGTATGTGTCATTTCCACATTTTTTTTCCTGCATTTCCTTTTCTGTGCCTGTACTGGGCTCAAAATTACCTCAGATCTACGTCATCAGAGGCATGTTATGCTAGGGCCGGGAAAATGCGGTCCACGAGATCTCCGGAATTGAGTCTTTCGGAGAGTGCGGAAGACAGCGCTGATTAGACCATCTTGCCGGAGCGTGTAGCGTTACGCCGGGGCATCAATACTCTGAATAATTAATTAGTCGCTGACATAATTTGGGGACCCGATTCGGGATGAATTAAATGATGCGATGCCTGAAATCATATTCTTGGTGCTGCAATATGCTTGGGGTCTTGTATTTTGCATAAACGTATTAATCTGAGAACTTAATGATGCCCCACATAATCTGTGTCAGCAGCAAAGCTTTCTAACCTTTGGACTTAATTCATTTGGGGGTTTTTTTCCCGGGATCATTGAAATTGTAAGAATTGGTTAATTTTCATCCTAGTCATCATCATTTTGGTTCTCGTCATTGTTTTTGTTACCATCAGTAATTTTGTGCCATTAATATAATTGTTACTGGTTTTATTACCGACATCATAATCATTAGTAACCTAATTGCTGTTGTGATAATGACAGATTTAAGCTTTTTTATATATTGGAGGTAGTAGTGACATTTTGTCATTATTGGTTACTCCAATCATGAAGCAAGAAAACTTTCTTTTTCAGTTTTCACATTTGTATGAGTGGATAAAAAAGAAAACATTTACACAACTGTTTTCATCATCATTACCACAAGTACCATTAGTAGTGTTCTGGTACATCAATTGCGACCAGGGCCCTGTGGTAGAGCAGTGGCAACACCAAAGAGCTTAGCCTGGATGAATAAGACATCATTATAATTATCATCATTATTGTTATTATTATTATTATTATTATTATTATTATTATTATTATTATTATTATTATTATTATTATTATTATTATTATTATTATTATTATTATTATCATTATTATTACTACTACTATTATTATCATTATTTGGAAAGAGAGGCGGGAAAAATTATCAAATTTGTAGCAGAGTGAAACTGTCATGAAATAACTTAGCCCTATGATTAAGAAGACCTGTAACCTAACTCTAGCATTCAGATGCCCGATATCAACTTTGACAACCAGTTACTGAGCTAAGATAGGTGGTACAAGTAGCGTATTGGTGCATATACCCTGTTGTACCAAAACTGTTCAAGACAGGATGGCTCAAGAATCTTGAGTTGAGTTGACCATTACCGATGAACATAATGCTCTGATGCACGAGTGCGCTGAGATGTGGCTGAAGGGCGCTATTCATGGTTTCCAAACGTACCCAGTTGGCAGCATTTCGATCAGACCACCCATGTTTTCCCACACTATCTTGGGTCTTTAAACTTCTTCTTATCAAGATTATATGCCTTATGATTACTGTTCTGCAAAGGAAATTCTCTTGGGATGACATCTGCTGAAACGTGACATGGGTGCTAGCAACAATTGCCTGACCTTGACACTGAAGTTGACAAACTAGTTTGCTGTGAGACACTCTAACACCAGCAGTAACAGGGCACTCTGTTTATCGTCAGTCACAAAGTGTTGCCACACATCAATCATTAAAGTTTAATATGACGTAAGTTTAGTCGTGGCAGACACACACACATGACAGTATAGTCCCACGAGGAAGTCTCAAACTAGTCACCTAGAATAGATGATATTCAAAGAGCTTCTCTCAAAACTGTCAAGTGTATCAGTGCATAAAATTTGTTGATGCAGACTGTACTTTCATGTAGTAGAAGGAGGTGAAGGAGAAAAAAAAAGGTAGAGAAAGGGGAGGAGAAGGGAAGGGGACTCGGAGGAGGAGGAAGTGGAGGAGGGGGAGAGGAGAGGGGAGGGAGGAGGAAGAGAAAGAAGAGGAGGAAGAGAGGGGAGGAGGAGGAGAGGGGAGGAAGAAGAAGAAGAGGAAGAGGAGGAGGGGAGGAAGAGGAGGAAGAAGAGGAGGAGGGGAGGAAGAGGAGGAAGAGGAAGAAGAGGAAGAGGAAGAGGAAGAGGAGGGAGAGAAGGAGGAGAGGGGAGGAGGAGGAAGAGGAGGAGGGGAGGGGAAAGAGGAGGTGGAGGAGGAGGCAGTAGTGGGGGAGGATGAGGAGGAGGGGAGAGGAGGAAGAGGAGAGGAGGAAGGGAGGAGGAGTGGAAGAGGGGAGGAGGAGGGGAGGGGAGGGGAAGAGGAGGAGGTGGAGGAAGGGGAGGAAAAGGAGCAAGGGGGAAAACATAAGTTGTAGACTAAACGGAAGAACTGTGAGAATGTTGTACTGTAAGAAGCAGTACTTTCCATTGAAGTGGTATAGGAATCGTTAATATTATATGTAGTATCCCTGACTTCATCCTACATCAAACTTTTTGCTTGACTGGCATCTCTCCTTTCAATGATGCAAAAATTTAGGGTGGGTGAGGGGAAGGGAGATGGAGAGGGAGCCAGCATTATCTCTGCTATATTTAACCCATTGAGGATGAGTCCCAAGTATACTCGAACAGGTGTCTATGGGAAATGCGTGTTGTAGCAAAATCAGCATGGGGAGAGAAGGGTGGCCTGATTGAGTTAATCTGTATTAGCACCTCTTTGAGGTACATTTTGAAAACCACAAGTACTGTAAAAGTGGATATTTTCGCGCAACTAATTATTCGTGTTTGGCCTGGTAAGAAGAGTTTCGTGTGTTGTTAATTCTGCGGAATCAAGACGTCATGCACAGGAACATATGGCAAGCAAAAATATTTGTGTGCTTTTATTTTCATGCTAGTTTCTGGTTGTGCGAAATGCGCGAAAATTTCAACACCACGAAAATTTCCACTTTTACAGTAGTGTAGACCTGACAAAATAGAATTGCCCATTAGCAAAATATGTGCATCAAAGTGTATGCTCAACAGTATCACCCGACTTGAGTCAAGACACTTCAGCTGTGTGTGCACTTACACAGAGAGCAGTGACAAGTACACAATTCGTTACGGGGATTCTCGAATACATCCCAGTTGTGCCAGCCTTCCCAGTGCATGGTATCAACATGGTATCGCAAACAGGTCTTTAAGGTCGCGTGTGGTTGAGGCAGCAGATGTCTTGCATCGAAAGTGGTGTTGGCAGTATGAATATTTATCCCAATTCCACATGCGACCCTCGACGACATACAAGGTCAAGATGATTTGCTCGCCACTGAAATTCCCGTCTGATTCGGGAAGGACTGATTTCTATTCCTAATTATGATCTTTCTGTATCTCCCTTCTAATATTATCAATAACTGAATTAGTTCAATTGTATCAGTAGGCGATGTGTATAATGTATGTGGGTGTGTGTTTCTGGGTAGACAGTAAATCAGATGGGACATTCTTAAACCACAACCTAGAAGTTGGAAAAGTTTATAAATTCTCTCCACCTCCCTCTCTTGCATATATTTTCCTTCTCCCTTTTTCTCTCTCTCCTATCATTTTTATTCCCCAGAGATGAAAGGTTATGAATGAGGGACTGACAGACATTGGCACTTTCGTTTAGCATTTCTTCTTTGGTGCTGATATTTACTTCTCTCTTTCTTTGCTACTCTGTCTATCTAAAATCATTCTGTCCTCTGTCTGCTTCTCTCTCTCTCTCTCTCTCTCTCTCTCTCTTCATTCTCTTTTTGTTACTATTTTCACTGTTGCTCCTTCACTTTTAATAAACCTTGCTCAAAGTATAAAGCCACATGATATGAAAGAGACAGCAAGCTCTGCAAATTCATAACACCAGACCCTTACCCCCCCCCCCCCCATCTTGTACCTGAAAAGGTCAATATCCGGGCTTGTTGTCAGCCCTTGTCGCTCAGAGCTTCCATCTTTAGCAGGAGACTTTGTGACACCATGTGACGAGATCCCGGTACGAATTGGAACCAGAGGCCAAGATAGAGTTGCTATATAGGTAGGGAAGATTGCGTCAATCGATCGGCAAGCCCTTCTACCTGAAGGGATGCGTACATGGGTGCAGGGTTATGCGAGTACAGGCTGTGGGACCGGTGTTATTGCGTGCAAGTACCTGTGTGTATGTGTATGTCTGTTTGTCAATCTGTATCTGTGCACATGCTTTTGTATGTATACGCATGTGTGTGTATGTGTGCACTTATGTCTTGTAGTGTGTTGATATCATTAAAGATAGGAAGAGAGAAGTAGAAATACATGCATTGAATAGCAGAATGTCATTATATGCAGCTGTGCATCCATGGAAACAGTGACTCAAGAAGAAGTGTATAATACCATCTTGCAAATATCACATTCAGATGGTAATATGTGCTGTGTCAGACAATTCAAGGGTGGATATTAATGCTTAAAGAGTGTGTGTTTGTGTCAAGGATAATTATGCAGATGGGATTGTTTTCTCAGTGTGTATTAAAGTTTCCTATTCATGGCTTGTTTGGAGTGAGAAATGCCTTGTCAATTCCTGTTATCAGAAAAAGTAAAGTTACTTTCTCTTAGCTAGAGCAACATTATTTGTGCTTTCTTCTGTGGCTGATATATTTATATGTATATATATATATATATATATATATATATATATATATATATATCCAATATATTCATATATATACAGTTTATATGTATATATTTTTTTTTTTCTGGGGGGAGAGGGGTATTTTTCACTTATTTCTACCTCTCCAGTGGAGGACAGTTTTTGAAAGGCATCAGAATATGCTCAATGTGTTTGATAGAGGAATGGAAAAAACAGGAGTGTATATAAGCCTTTTTTCATGGAGCTTGGTTACACATGGTAGAGCTTTGATACCTTTGCATTGAGCTTGGATGCCATTGCATGGTGGAGCAATGATGCCATTTGGCATGGTGCAGCTTGGATACCGTTGCATTGAGCTTGGATACCACATTGCATGGTGGTACCTGATACCATTGCATTGAGCTTGGATACCATTGCATTGAGCTTGGATACCATTGCATTGAGCTTGGATACCATTGCATTGAGCTTGGATACCATTGCATTGAGCTTGGATACTACTGCATGGTGCAGTGTGGACACCAGTGCACAGAGTTTGGGTACCATTTCATAGAGGTTGGATAACATTGCATGGAGGTTGAATATCATTGCATGGAGGTTGGATACCATTGTATGGGGGTTAGATCCCATTGCTTGGAGCTTGCATACCATTGCATGATGGTACTTTGTTGATCTCTTTCAAAGTACATTGAGATTTTCAAGCTCTGGTACAAAATGGGTGAATACAAGCTTGGATTCCCATTGCACATCAAGCTTTGGGGTATGACCGAAATCATTGAAACCACCAAAGTCATCAGAAGTACAACATTTTTTGTTTATTGTTTCTTTTGTTGGTTTTGAGTTTTCTGAGGCAGTATAATGATCGAACGTGCACTCTTTGATTGAATCCCAATTTAGGCGATGTACAAAGTCAGTATTTTTGTCCTGATACCCCAGTGATCATGTACTGGGAGCATCAAGTGGAATTATTGCCTGACCCTGCACAGATTAGCCAATCAAAGCCAATCTTTAGAAAAAAAAGAGGAAAAAAGAGTAGAAAGAGCAGTCCACTAGCCGCCAAAGGGCATCTCTGATCTGCCATTGAGTCCCAGATACATTATCAGACTGGTGAGCCAAGCCACATAAGTCCAATTATCGGCCGCCAGGATGTGTGCTTTTACAAGAAGAATTGGAAATTACAGCCTGTATAATGAGATTGTCAATTTCCTTTTCTTGTTTTTTCTTTTCTCTTATTGGTCTATCATTTTCCCCCCTTTCAGAGCTGTTCAGCAGATTGCAATTAAAGAAGGATTAGCGAGAAACCTGTTTCACGCCTTATCACTATTTTCACTATTCTACAGCACCAATATTCAACTTTAACTGCAAAAGCAATTATCTCCTTCTTCCCTTTATCAAAGCTATGGGTTCAGAGATGGGACAGTATCCTTCACTTAAGACTAAATAAGTGATTTGAAGGAAAAATTATGCAGCATGAAATGGATAAGACATTTATGATTAAAGTACCGGTAATTGGAGGTAGAATTGCCTGTTTTTGTTTTAAAAAAAATGAAATAAAAAAGAAGCATGTAGGAGATGAACTTGTGTCAGGTTTGACGTGCTCAAGTCCTTCTGACTACAGTGTTAGCTAAGCTGTTAGACTGGAAGAGGATCACATACAAACTTCAGCATTAGTGTGAAAAAAAGATCTTTATGTAGCTGGTGTGCACTGTCATTATTGTCTTCTGTGAATTCTCCTCTGAAATGAAGCAAGTTGCTTGGTTCAGGAGCACTGAACTTGTGTGAGGGGCGTGTCTTGGCCGCTGGCGCCCAAAGCAGGGGATTGGTATTGCTCCCCGCTGATGGAAAGCAGCCAGAAATGATTAGGCGGGTGGGTCGATTATGGGGGGCAGGAATAATTCCTGCATTGCACACTTCATCATTATCACTCCCAAAATGATGGGGGGTGGGGGGGGATGCCATTCGCAGACTGTCTGTGCCCAGTCCCCAGATGGTGACTGCATACATGTAGATTATTTCACTTTACCCACTCCTTGACTGATACTAACACACATCTGGATGACTTTACTTGAGGTGCCTAATTCATACCTGCAATATAAGTATTCAACTCAGAGAACAAACTTCAGAGATTGAAGGTCAATACCACGTAAAAACATTCCGCAATCTTCATCGTTCTGAAAGACTCATTTGATGAAAGGGATTCATCAACTTTTACCGCAAGGAAAACAAATAAGGTGGGATAATTTGGTCTAGAGACTTTCAGGCCATACATTGTACATTTGCATGTTACGCTTGCAGTGAAAGTTGTAAACAAGAATCCAAATGTGTGTCAGTTGAATACAGCATGTCTCATTTGGGATGAAGGGATGACAAACTGCATAATCTCTTAGCATAGGCAGTCTTGTTCAGACTTTAGGGGTATTGTATTCCCATGTATACATTAACCCATTGAGGACGAGCTGATTTTGTTACAACACACATTTCCCAATAGACATCTGCTCGAGTATACTCGGTTACTAGTCTTCAACGGATTAAGCTGAGTGTTAAAGATTGGAGGGTTGATTCCCTTTGGTTGTGCTTGTTTTCTTTTTTTTTCTTTAAAGAATAGTGGTCAGTGAGGAAGCCAGACAAGACTGACCCAGCTTCATTCAGTGTCACAGCTGACCATAAACATCGTCCATCACAATGTCCGAAGGGAGTCAAAGGAAGGATTGATGTAGGAAGAAAGGCAAGGGGTGTAGAAACCTCTCCAGTCATAAGATGAGGGACATGGTAAACAAGACACTGTGTGCAATGTGTATCAACCAAGTCAACTATGACAACAACAAAAAACACATACATAAAACAGCAGCAGCAACAACAACAACAGCAGCAGCAGCACATACACGCACAATAGTCCTGAGAATGAATGTGCAATGTTCAAGGTATCAGACGATTTTCAAGTCGATTGAGCAAACAGAAATATCTGTGTGAAGTCAGCCGAGAAGTAGATGCAGGAAATGTATGTGTTCTTCCTGTATTTCTTTCTGTTTTTCTCTCTTTCTCTCTTCCGCCATTAAATTGCAGACAATTTTGTAGGCTGTTGATCTGGACCAAGGGGAAACAAAAACTGAAAACCTGTAGCTGTGTGTATGGCCACTGAGAAGCAGATGTGAGATAGGCCATTGGTTGTGTGCTGTCAGCTAATGGTGTAAAAGTATGATAGGAGTATAAGTTTTAACCAAGTATCTGTATTTTGTGTCAGTTGAATTTGTACCATTTGTTGCACGTGGCAGCTAAGGAAGCAGTAGATGCTTGCAAGCAAGCAATCATGAGACCATTGGTTTTACAGCCACAACAAAGGACCAAGTAATGGAAAAAGGGCGTATCTCATGGAAGGAGACATCGCTGCAATTGCCATGACTCATTAGTCGCAACTCGTGTTACTAAAAAAAAAAAGGTGGCTTGCGCTCTCACCGAGAAGGCCACTCAACAGCAACTTCAGAGGCGTTTCCAAATTAGGATATGATTTATTCATCCAGAAGTTGCTGAGATGTTGCTGCAACATCTCAGAGACATCTTCTCGGTCACAGAGACATCATGGAGACATCACTGCAATCAGGGAGACTCGAGTCGCAACAAGGTCGCCAACCGGTCTCTTGCCCAATGAGATGCCCCCTGAACATAATAGCCTCGTGTAGGCCATGCCTAGAGGCATGACTGCTCCAGCCGGGGATTTGAACCAGGGACCTCATTATTTCAAAGTTATTTCAATTCAATCTTTATTTCCGATTCAATATACGATATACAAAAATACATGTGAATATGAGCAAATTGTACAAAAAGTGAGTTTAAAAACAATGGAAATGACAACAAAACAAGGCGAGATTATGATAAAGACAAAAGAATAAAAAAACCACATCAGGAAAACAGATATCACAGGTACATAAAGAACAGAAGCTCATTAACATTGTGTGTTTGGTTGATCGGAAAATGGTATGCGCGTAGAAAGCCAGAATAGGCTTGTTATGTTGCACATACCCCGCGTTATAATCATTTAAAAATTACTTTAAAAACAAACAAAGAAAACAAAGAACGGAGAAAAAAAAATCAAGTTAATCATAACCTAAAAAGAGAAAAACATTAAACACCATAATACAAATAGAAAAAAGACCAATACATCCATACGTATAATCCAATCAATACTTACTAATCAATAACTTCTTGTACTGCCTTTTGAACATATTATTAAACTGTGTATTGAATTTGCTCAATTCTAACGTATTCCATAAAACGGGACCAGTATGATGCAACGAATATTTAGATTTGTCGGTTAAAAAACGCCATCGATGAAAATGATTTGACGATCTTGTATAATAATTATGTACATCAGAGTTCACAGAAAACATATTTTGTAAATAAGGTGAAAGAGTTTTAGCATGGAAACGTTGCATAAAAAAAAAACATATTTGCATTTTATTCAAATCTTGCAATTTAAGAGTGTGTAATGATTTAAAAAGTTTAGATGTTGATGCTCTATAATCTTACTTATTGATAGTCCATGGTCTTAACCACTGAACCACAGCATCTCCTTCAATCTACAGTAGATATAAACACATATTATTTTCTCATACATGGGAATCAGGTAGACCCAACAGACTGTCCCAAGGACGAAGAAAAATTGGAAACGTATGCACGGTAGCAGTGAAACAGATGTACTATTGAATGCATGGTATCAGATCATGATATGAAAGGATGGCTGCAAGTGCCTGTTTGCTACTACTGAAGTGGTGCAATTCATTGATATTAGCATCATCCCTTTATTTATTCTGCCTCTGTTTCTATTTGACCATCTGTCTATCATTGGTTGTGTTCTTTCTCTCCTCACCCGACCCACAGGAGATTACGCTAGAAAGTTAAGAACAAAGCAAAAAAAGAGCTCATTAATAAGATTTTCTCACAAAAATAAAGAAGTGCGCATTGATCTCAAGTATTTGAACACTTATGATTCTGATGTATGTCAAGATAAACTAGCACTGTGTGAAATCAATCATGATGAATCACAAATCATTCTGTGATATCTTGTTCATGCATGCCATGCCATAATTGTATTTACTCAATACTCATCTTCTTCTTTTCTTTGAGGACTATCTGTCTGTCCGTGGCAACTTGACCGACATTATATTAGGTCAATGCAAGTCTGCTTGAGAAATATTCCCATCTTTTAGGCAATTCATTCTTCCCCAGGGATCCAAATTAATCGTATGGATTGCCAGGCTGGTGTGCGTTGAATTGATTGTCTTGCCGAGATGTGCTTTTACGTCTGGGTTGGTTTGATGGGCCGAGTCACGTCGCTGGCTCCATCCTCCACGGTTTGTTTACAATCCAGTCGTCTGTGTTTGATGTTTGACATCTTCCTGGAAATCAAATCCAGCATGTTTGAAAGCCATCAGCAGTGTTTGGTGTGGGTTGTTTGCGAAAAAAACAGTGTGCAAAATGATGGCAATTCAGGCGACATTGATTTACGTCCTTTTTTTGCGAGATATCAGGGACAATCGACGACTTTCATGACTTTTTTTAAAAATGAAAACATAGCCTAAGAGCTGCGTGGGAAGAAGAGTATGGGTAATGCTGAAGAGTTTGGCATGGAAAATGACTTTGATTGAACAGCCATCATTACTAATGTTTGCAGGAAAATCGTTTATGAAGAACTCTGCACAGATGGACAGGGTATGCATGGGAAAGAATTAGGATCTTTTTTTTTCATACAGTGTGTGACAACGAAAACTGAAACATTAATTAGAATGTCCCTTGATATGAAGAAAAGTGCAGCACAAAAATGATACCAGGCTAACTGGTGAAGTTGATGTAGAACAATTAAGTATATATATCCCTAGCTGTTTATGAAGTTTACTTTTCATTCACAAATCCTACCATTACAAGACCTAAACAGGTGAAATGCTTTAATCAAAACTTAAAACTTCTAATATTTAAAAGTAATTAAAAGATGATTTTGTCAGAAGCTCTCAGAATCACTGTCCAGCATGTCCAAGGGTCTATTTTGCTTTTGTAGCATGCAAGATTCCAGCTAGTTTCTTATTTATAGTTATTCATTAATACCAGCTGGTCCAAACAATCCGTTGATGTATGGGGTTCTTTTATCTACATCTGAGTCAATTATTCAACCCTGATTCATTGCACTTATCATTTAAAACTCAGTCTCATGGTCTCCAAGTTTTGAATGTGGCCTTTGATTGCCTCAAATTGTGATTGATGGAGGAGAGGATTTAATTAGTGTCTAATGATGTTATAGGACGATCATTTTGATTCTCGTAAAAGCCTACACGGGGAAAGCAAGTGGTGTTCTCAGTGATCACTGCAGGTTAAGATTGATTTGACAGTTTGCCATTTGCACAATCTAAGAGGTTAAAAGGATTAATTTGGGGAGGTGCGCAGGAGCAAAACAAATCTTAACCCCCCCCCCCCTCCCCCCCCCCCCCCACTATGAACTTGTGTCTGATTTCACATGATCACTTGTCTTGTTGTTCGGTCGTCATCATAAAGTATGTTTTGTCACCTTGCACCTCAAGATTTGCCAACTATCTTGCTTGGAGCTTATAGTAAGGACCTGAAATTCATACCTCATCAAATGGAGGATGTAAGAGAGAAAAGTCTGGTGACATAAACAAATGGCAGGGAAAAGGACAAACCTGATCGGCTGAATGAATTGAAATATGGTGAATGATGGCAAAATATGGCAAGAGAGACGATTACAGATAAACCATAGATTGCTGGGGGAAATGAAAATGGAGGGATATGTTGATAGTTGATGTCCCAATCAAGTGATGGATAAGATGAAATATAGGTTGATGCATATATACAGGTAGACTGATGGATATTAGAGAGTGGAGATAGGAGAGATACACAAAGGAGAAATCATGTTGGTGTGTGTATGTGTGTGATATGGTCCATATAAGTAGGGGGACGCGGCACAACCTTTTAACCCATTGAGGACGGTTTGATTTTGCGCATTTCCCGTAGACGCCTGCCCGAGTATACTCAGGACTCTTCCTCAATGGGTTAAAGAAGAATTTCAATTGTTTTGCATTGTCTCTTTTCAGTAGTGTATCAATGGCAAAATATTTATAATTTTCATCTTCTTCCCTTCTTCCTTTCCTTTCTCATTTGTTTCTGTGTCCTTTCCAATCTTTTGTTTCTCATTAAAGCCACCATTTTCCATTTGCAGATGAAAAAGGAAACCATGTTTTAGTGCTTTGAAATAGTTCTAAAATGTTGGTTAGGGATAGAAACAACCAATGTAAAAAATGTTAATCAGTACAATCAATGTTAAGTATTGTTAAATACACAAAGTCTGAACAATTGTTTTATTCAAATCATTTATGTAATAAGCCATCTACAATAGTGATTTATTGAGAAAATTAGTGAGATTTCCCTGTATTTGTGGCTTTATTGCAAAATTTTTACATGAAAGGATGTTTTGTGATACAACTGAGCTATAGATACATATGCATCAAATGTGATAACATTTTTTTTTAAATCACTGCTCCCAATGGCAAACAGTGGTTTTAGCCCATTGTGTGCATTTAGTGCAGATTGGCACAGACTACCCCATACAAACTGTCCAAAGCCCAGGGCATGGAAGGGGTTAACAAAGCCCAATGCTTTCTTAAATCTTCCCCTACTCATTGTATTTTTCCCCCTCAATACTGTCCCCACTTCTTCTCTTCAACCTTCAATTACATTTGATCACCGTGTAAATCCTCGCTCCACAGAGCGTGGTGAGCAACTTGACTTGTAATCTTGTTTCCGCATTCAATCTTGCCCCAGTAGCGGGACAGGGCGGCAGCAGTGGCGACCTTGCATCTTGTGACTTTGGGGTCGGTGAAGGGGAGAGTTATCACACTCTATTTCACGAGAGCATGGGGTAAAGGGGCGCGATTCCATTGAGCAATAGGTGACAAACGTGACGCTCCGTTTCTCTCTTCCAAATTAGCAATAACCTTCCACCGCCGTGATTGCTTGTTGCCCGTTGATATAGCCTCCGGAGAAGTTTCTTGAATATCTATTCTCAGTGACCTTGAGTGGTGCAAAGGGAAACTTCTTCTTCTTCTTCTTCTTCTTCTTCTTCTTCTTCTTCTTCTTCTTCTTCTTCTTCTTCTTCTTCTTCTTCTTCTTCTTCCTTTTCTTCTTCTTCTTTTTCTTTTTCATCTTCTTTGTCTTCATCTTCTTGTTCTACATCATCTTCATCTGGTATTTTTTTGTTACAAATTTTGCATTGTTCCAGAAGGGCTTGCCTATATCAAAACAAAAGTTAAGGTCAATTGAATTGGTAATTATATATAGCAGCAGGCATTTATAGGATGAAGCTGTTTCAACAATTTCATTCAAAAATCTTGAGGCTTTGATTAGCATGTAGGCCAGGCAATGAATGCGTATCTATGGTCAATGTTTGTGTTCCACTCAGGAGGTGAATGATGAATGTTGCATAACAGTTTCTCAAACTATTCCCCTGTGCATGTACCTGCTGATGAAAATTAAAAATTACATAATGACATAATGGCCTAAGGTACAGCAATATTGCTATCATTTTGATAACTTTCTAAGTGATGTAAAATAGCTCACTACATTTTTTTTTCTATTATAAGTTATGTTTGTTTGAAAGCCTATTAAGACTTCATGGAGAGAATGCTGTGTCAAAGAAGTAATTCTGACATACTTTTGTGACCTTTGACCTTTTTCAAATTACAAAATTATATATTCTATATGAAAAAAAAATGTGAAGCATATATAAAACTATGAGAAAATAGACAGACAGGCAGTTTCTGGCAATTCAGTAACTCATGGGTTAAGTAAATCTAGACAGTAAAATATTCCTAACTGTTGGCAGCCCTGTCTCTTGATCCAGTGAGCCTCACAATTCAAGTACAAACTGTTGTCACTCTTTAAGTGCCTTTTTGCCCATAAGCATGCAACAGACTTTATGCAACCAATTTGGCGTCTAGACACGAGGGCAGTGTTGATGTATCGACGTCCTCTTGCAAGCAGATACCCGGAGAGCTTTCAGACCATTTCATGTGATGTTTCACACTTGCGAAAAGGCTTGTTTTCTGTGCTCATATCGTAGGTTGATAACCATAAGGGCACTATTGCAGGTTGGGGGCATCAAATTATTGGTATCACATTGTAGAGCTTGATCTTCCCTAGATTGTGGTGTCAATTTAGGTTATTTTTGTTTTCAATTAAATGTTAAGAATTAAAACCACTAGGGTGCTATTTCACTCAATATTTGAAATAATGCTTATGAATCTAACCACATTTGATTAAATAAACTGTTTAATTCATGAGAATTGATTGCATTGTTTAATGTTTATGTTGAAATCTTTGAATGCATTAGTGCCCTTCTGGTTCTCAGCTGACGATATGTCTGAATCACATTTCTCAGCACATTAAGAATTATGGACTGCTCAGAAATTGATATGTGTGTTTCCTCAGTGACCTCTGAATGCAAATGACATTCCATGCAACAGCTAACTCATGAAGTCCACTAATCCTGTTTAGGGATCAAACCAGAATTAAGGAAATAATCAATTTTAAAAAACCTCTGGACCACAACTTGCCAAACATAATTTCAAAGATTTGTTTTGGTAGAATATGGTGCAAGTTTGCTTTCAGTCTTCCGAGAAAATAAAAATACACTGTTTGCTCAAGATGTTCTTCTAGCCATGTCTACAAAATGAGTTCTTTTACATTCTGAAAAGGTTCCTTGTTGTCTGTCCCATGGGGGAGCCCTTTCTGTCCGTGCTTGATGAGTCTATAAATCCAATTACCATCTCTTAAGATGTGTCCTACATACTTCCAACAAGAATATTTTCTTGCCAGTTTGAAAAAAACAAACAAAGAGTGCAGAGATAAATGAGGAAAACCATTTGTCCTCTCCCACTCACATTAACCCCTTTCCTCTCCGATTGTGTAATTTACTGTGGGTATTTAATATGTGACACCCTATTTCATGTAAGCGGTGGGATGGCTTGAACATGTTTTGGAAGCAGTCTGTCATATGTGAAAACTCATCATTGCAAATGTTGAAACTAAATGAGCCAAAAACGATGAAAATTGCTTTATTCTGTGTCACTGGAAATGTCTTGTAAAGGCACTATTATATGAATAGATAGAAAAAAAGAGCAAGAGACAGAAAGAGTGGAAGAATAACTGTCAAAAATTGTTATCTTAGATAGACCAAATACACAATGCCCACAGCAAAGCTCTTTAAACCAGTCATAAGCAAAATACTTTTGCCCATTCGGAAAAGCAACAGCTGCAAATGTTACTGAAGGAGGACATGAAATTTTTCACAGACATAAAGCACTACTGGTACATGCTGCATCCAAAATGGAAGCATGACCTTATCAAAGTACAGTCATATTATGTGGATTCCCCTTCCCCGCCTAAATTTTTCTTGCCCTTTAAACACTTCCTGAAGTATAAAAAATCATGACACAGCTCTTACACCCAGCCATGCAGGAAGAACAGACTGTTGTATATGTTACTTTTGAAAGAATGCAACAAGTGTTCTGTATTTTTGTTACAATGGTGGGGGGGGGGGCGAGGTGGGCATTTCCTGTGCAGCAGAGGTTTTTCCTTAAAACTAAAATTCAACTGGTTATGATTTTGCAAGAAAACTTTATTGTAGAATCAATCAATGCAACATAATTGTGGAAATAGAAACAAAACTAACCCTCCAGCAAAGAAGAACCCATTTTGGGCATGTCTGCACTCAAGATAAAGAAAAGGAAATAGATTTTCTTCTAGTGCAAAGGTGTTTGTTGTGAAGAAAAGGATACAAGCATAAACTAGTAATTGGGGTCTAATGACGTACACAGGGACGGTAACTTGTGGTCGCATAAAATAAAAGCACCTTTATCTCTGGCTGCATGAGAATATCCCTTATCACACGCTCATTAAAATACATTGGGAAAACTCCTGGGACATGAAGGCTAATGAAAATGCACACATTGTTCGGCTCTTTAACTGAGGTAGTTAAACTATAAAAAAAAAGAGGGCTGGCATAATGGGAATTGATGAAATTCGGAACATGACAATAAGTGTCCTTGCTCCCATCCCAATTAACCTTTTCAGCATCTCATACATAAGTATACAGTCAGAAAAAAAAAAAATACAACAGCTTGGTCTATGGAAAAGTTGTGAAAAGCTTCTTTAAAAGAGAGTGTGTATTTTGACAAGCAGTTTAAGCCTGTCTGTTATACAACTATATTTAATATCTTTCAGAAGATCTTTTCTTGAATAGTCATTATATATCACACCATATATTCAATGTCTTATCTTCTTCTTCTTTTTTTTTTGGGGGGGGGGGTGGGGTGGGGAATGGGGATTTCATCATTTTTTTGTTGTATAGTCAGTGATGCCCAAAAAGGGGAGAAACTTTGAATTCATTTATGGGGGACTATGAACTGCTTCATGATCTATAAGCATTTTCTGCTCTCCAATATATACAGTAGATCAAGAAGTAACAGAGCAGTGTTTGTGGTGTATTCATAATGTCATTGCAAGACTATAATAGATGGTGGTGGTGGTGGTGGTTGGGGGGGGGGGGGGGTAATATGGTTCCCAATGATCTTGATAGTGGGGGACATTGTAAGAGCTTGCCACCTATGAGATGATGTTCATTGCACAATAGGACCATTGGTTAGGGGATAGGGTGGGAAGGAGGTGTTCCAGTGGTTCTGAGAGGGAACTAGCCTTTTGACAAGTCCTTGTGGCTGAAAAAGAGACTAGCTGTGAGGGAACAAGTGAAGGCGAGATTGAGTTGCGCAGCCAGGATGCCTTTTTAAACCTGACATGAATTTCTTGTAGTGAACATTGTTTCTCGTCGATTCTGCTATCAAAAAGGTAGCGGCCAATCAGCGACCGCATTGATGTCGCATGTGATGAATATGCATAAGTATGCATGTCAGTGGCTTGCTCATCCATATCCAGCCTGAATTGCTAGCATTGACATGTGATTCATTAGCATGCCAACTGCGGATTGACTCATGAATATATAAATAATTCATGCTCGTGTATATCTCAAAGCAGCAGTGCTCGGTGTGGCAAGTTAGTCTCATTTCTCAGCCACGAGGCCTTGTTAAAAGGCTATGAGGGAACCAAAAGTTGCAGAAATAGCACAACTGAGAAAATGTATAATTTCTTCATTAGGGCCATTCACACTTACCATGAAACACCGCGGTATTTCAAATGCCACATGGTATTTCCCAAGTTATTTCATAATGCAAAAGCAAATGCCTCATGGAACACCTCGCAAAATGTGTTATTTTGGTTAGATATTCAACGTTTGCTTGAAATACAAGTCTGACATTTGAGTGTGAATCGCACCATGTTATACCACTCACCGTACAGTGGTGTATTTCTTGTGTGACCTGACATACTTCCCTGTCTTCTTAATGCATGAGATACGTGTATTCACAATGGTCCCCCCCCCCCCCCCCCCTCTGAGAGGTGTACTTTCTGGCCAGAAACATCACAGTCTTTTGTGAATGAGAACAGTATAGCGCTGTGTATCTGTTACAGGGGCGGATCCAGGAATTTCGTAAGGGGGCGCCTTTACAAAATTAAAGGGAGGTGCGCACGCCCTTCCATTTAAAAAAAAAAGTTGTTTTAACAGAAAACTAGAAAAGTACTCTGAGAGCGCAGACCTCCACCTAGCATGCAGCTCATTTCCACCACTGATCTTGTTCGTCCGTAGAGATATCAGTGATTTCCACCCATACGTACTTATAGCATTGTGTGCAGCTGAAAGTCACCCGACTTTCCAATATAGAAGCCTTTGTTACGTCATAAACCCACAGCTGCACCACGCGCCTCGCCCTAGCAGAAACTAGAGCACGCACTTTAGTGCGCGCATGCAAACCTCAAATACGCGCAGCCTGAACTCCCAAGTTCTTTGACCCTACCTGCCAAAATATCAAAAATCCTTCATAAATTCCCCAAAACTTCTTGGATCACTACCAAAAGTTAATCATTTGTTACTTGTTTCATTCTAAATCTTTCCTGCAAGTTTCATCCCAATCCGTTTACCACTTTTTGTGTTATTTTGCACATGGACAAACAAACTAACGAACTAACTAGCAAACAAACCAACGGTAACGAAAACATAACCTCCCCCTTGGCGGAGGTAATAAAGGGGAGTCTTCCCCCGGTGCACTCCCCCTGGATCCGCCACTGTGTTACTGCAGTATTTTGCCAATGAGAACAGTTGTACAACAAATAACCGTGATTTCTATGACCACATTAATTGCAATGTGAACGGACGTATTGTCATGTAATAAACCAAGCATGTATGCTTTATTCAAACTTTGAGAGAACTATGGCAAGAGAGTTAAAATTCCAATTTGTTCTTCTTTTTTTGAAAGGTATAACTTTGGCCTGTAGGAGCAGATTTGTACTTTGCTCTCATTGTCATTTTCATGTGTAGGGGCCATGGTAGGTGAAAAATAATGAAAGTCAACTGTGGGTGGGAAGAAAAGGTATTTTTGATATTTTGGTTTTCTTTGTTTTTTATCATTGTGCTCAAATACGTGTTTGAGGTTTTTTGTTGTTGTTGAAAGGATACTCCTGCATGCTTTCAAGCCAGAGTGCTGGCATATAATTCACTCAATTGTTAGTATGGTTCAGGAATGGATAGAGAGAGAAGAATAGGAAAATTAGATTAAAAAGTGGTATGGGTCCTGGAAGGAGAAAGTTATTCCATCAATAGTAGAAGTATGTACATGCATATGTGTATGTGTATGTGTATATATGTGTGTGTGTGTGTGTGTGTGTGTGTATGTGTGTGTGTGTGTGTGTGTGTGTGTGTGTGTGTGTGTGTTTGTGTCTTCACCAGTATGCATGATGATTATTAGATTTGAAGTCCCACTGATTGATTGTTTTCATTTCCATGGCAACCAGTCACTCTCGCCTTCTCGTGGATTAAATTCAGTTTCCATATTCTCAATCGATAAGGAAGTATTGTGCATGTGTGTGTATATGTGTGTGTGTGTGTGTGGCTTTGTGTGTGTGTTTCTGGAAAATCAATATGCTTAAGTGGCCAGCAATTTCATTAATTTATTTTGACATTTGGGAAGGGAAATTTCAATATCAGAATCGTTGTTCTTTAAAGAAAAAAACAAACAAGTGATTAAAAGCAATGAAAAATATTGGTAGTGATTTTTTTTGTTGCTACACAGAAAATAAAGGAACATATGGTGAACAGAATGGATGTAAGTTTTCGATTTGTTCTATACAAGTTCCATAAAACACTACAGTGTGTATAGAAACTACCCTGTTCATATTGCTAATGGAGTAGATTTGGCTCTCCTGCACAAAAGCTGAAAAATGTGGTATGAATCTTACCACAGAGGACTATACAGTATATCTGTATGTCTGTGATTTACTCCACTTGCTTTTCTTTTTCTTCTTTTTTTTTTGGGGGGGGGGGGGATGAGTCCATCTTAGGAAATCACCCAAGCATTAACATTAGATTTACTTCAGCTTAATCAATTATGCCTTTCTTGTCTTATTAGAAAAGTGGTGATTTTTTTTTTAAAGTTGGATACCAGACAGTATCTAGACCAGAATCATGACAGCAACTTGGGATCACTTCAGCATTTATTCAGCCATCTCTCTTTTTTTTTTCCTTTTCAATGCCATATTTCAGAACTCATATTGCATTCATTTAAGTTGTGAGTAATTTACTCAGGACTTTTATGGTAGTGGGAGCAATTACAAGCAATGGTGTGTGAAACATGGTAATAATGTAGATATGTAAACTATACCAGCCTAAAATCAAAGGAAACGTTTATTGTGCATGAAATTACTGCCCTTCTGCACTTTCGGCCGGACTCAAGTTTCTATATCACCATCTCTACCCCAGATCGATTGAAGACATCTTTCAAAACCTGCAGAATATTGCAGAGCTCTCAAGACTTAGGTTGAAATCGTCCAACCATGTCACTGAACGACCCCCTAGTCCTCATGGACTGATTCTGTAATATCACAATGCTCCCGAGTTAGATATAGAGTCCCACACAATTTGTTCATTCTGTCTTGGATTGCAAAGACAAGTTGCTGTGGTGTGTCAACTTCTGAGCTGCAGCAATGTGCATGATGCAACAAGAGTCAATAAGTAAACATTGCATTTCTCGCTTGGTGCATCTCAAAGCCATTCCTTACAAGAATTGTACAATATCCATAGACATGCTTCATAGATCAGATCCCAGAAGGCTATGGGATCATGCGAATAAGAGTGCCCCCTAAGACTAAAACTTGCAGTGTTTCAGTTGAGTCAATTAGGTATATCTGTCTATTTGCTCAGGCAGTTTAGACTCACATTAGTATCAGGGGAGAGGGACATTGGATAAGTTGATAGGGAGCTTGTCTTTTTCGTTTCAATGAATATGGAGTCGCTTGGTGATATCTAGAGATGGGCGTGTTTATTGTTTTCATTTGATACGCCAATGAGGTGTATCGGTTCACGGTCAAGTCGCTATCGCCGGGCCACACGCACGCAAACAGTCGGCGCCAGCGAGGTGACGACAGATTTATAACGTTCCGGCATCGCCCTCATCCGTATTAATGAAAATACGAGGCATCTGTGAAGGCTCAAAGCTTGGAGAATGATGTCAATATTTGGAACGCTTGCATTGTGCCACATAAACACATGTCTTCATCATTGGTCACCATACACACTTCTATCTCATGTCTTTTCCTTTTCATGTTTAAATGTTTCAGATATTTGTTTTCATATGCAGTTGTAAAGAAATTTTTTCTTAACAATATTTGTGACAGATTGCATGACAGAGGGATGAACAGACAGACAGACAGACAGCTCTAAAACATACAATGCCTTCAGTACCCTCCAGGGCAGTGGCATAAAAATCAAAGATGAAAAATGTCCCTACTTCTTCATTCTTGTAGATCAATGCAGACAAGGCACAAAGATAGGAGCTAACCTCAACATGCAGTCAAACAAATACATGTACATGTCACGAATTTGTCTTTGCTACCTTGGAAGTTAAAGAGTTTTTTATTTGTCCTTAATATCTTCTTGCTATTTTTTTAAGGGATCTTTTGTGTGTCTTTTTTAAAGCTGATTGGGAGAATCTTAAACACGATCATGATAATGGAGCAGTTTGTTACTGACAGAGAAAGCAGATTAAAGCCCTGTTCTGCTTTCAATTTGAGGGATAATCTGGATAAGCACAACAGAATAGGTCTGATATTTTAAGGTCATGCAATCTCTAGAGGTACGACAACCCCCGATAACCTCAATTACAGTCCTGAAGGCTTTTGTGGTGGAGAGATGCAAGTTTTGAACAGACGTAGGTCAAAGCTGTGGCCGTAAACTCAAGGCATTCATTCAATATACATTGTTTGGCAGTATTGGTCCATGAGTCATAATGACCTTAGTATCTCCATTTATACCTGATCAGTTTGATTGCCAATTTTGAATGCATAGAATCTTGACTAGCTAGAAAGAAAAAGTGAAGTTTTACAGTGATGAAGTGAGTGACTGCCTTTAAGTTGTTATCAGTGTGGGGAATATATGTGGGCACATGTTGCGTGTGCTAAGTCCGTCTTTTGATGAAGAGAGATTGACCTGTCAATAGACCAACCTCGTTCTGCGTAGATTGCTAGCGTTCTGTCATCATTTTGTGTTGTTTGATTCTGTGGATAATGGAATAAGTGTTAGCCTCGGGGGATGCCTTTTTAAATGGCAAGCATTATCCAGGGAGGCCATCACAGAAACAGATATTTATAACATCTTTTGATAATGATAAGGCCTTGTTCCTGCTCCTTGATTGCAGAAGATTGCTAAAGGTAATCTGAAGATGTTGTAACATAAGATAATTTGGTTGATTTTGTTTTATATAGTGCATGATGCAATAGTGGCTACAGTGATTATCATTCTTTATGTGTGTTAATTAGTGTGTCTCCTACTACATAGAGGTACAGAATGATATATTTGTTTGGCGGAGACAACATACAATTACATTGTCTACATGCTGTCCGCTTGGGCTCTAAATGTGTGTGTGTGTGTGTCATATACATGTACACTTAGAATAATTGTTTTAGTCAAGATTAAGAGTAAAGTATATTCATATCTTCTAATGATAATCTTTTTGACAGAATATTGTGTTAGACATTGTTGATGAATTCATCAATCAGTGATGTTGATTTTAATGGCTTCATTACTTTGTTTTTATTTTAATGAGGGATTTAGGACATTGGAATAGGGTGGGGAAGGAGAGTGAAATTGGAGTGGGGGATGCAAGAGGATAGGAACGGGGAGAGAGTAGGGGAAGGGATTATAGAGAGGAACAATTGGATGGGGTTGGTGGGAGGGACAAAGAGTTTTAGCTAGGAAGGTGAAGAGGATTATGATGGGGGCACGGGGTAGGAGAATTGGGGGAAAGAAAAAGCAAACTCGGGGGGGGGGGGGCAAAAACTAACGAAGAAAGATAGAGGTCTGCAGATATGGATACTAATTTTGTATGCTCAATGTGCCTCTTTCGTTTCCAGGCAAATAAATCTCTTTCTACTTAGCCCAAAGATTGATTTTCACTGTTATATCCTTTTCCCAGCCCAATCAATCATTCCTTGTCGTTTGACCCCTAATTGTCCCTTTGCAAATCTTAAAGAAGATTGCCCAGGCATGTTCCCCCGAGCTGCCCATTAAAAAATGGATGATTCCTGAGCCTCTCTGAATTTGTGCAGTCTGGTTGAACACAGAACAAAAAATTGTTATATGCTGACATAAGCACCATCTTGTATATACTTGTTATATCAGGTGATATCTCAGCTTCATTCATTCATTCCATTCCATTCCATTCAATTCCATTCCATTCCATTCAATTCCATTCCACTCCATTCCATTCCATTCCATTCCACTCCATTCCATTCCATTCCATTCCATTCCACTCCACTCCATTCCATCCCATTCCATTCCATTCCATTCCATTCCATTCCAATCCATTCCATTCCATTCCATTCCATTCCACTCCATTCCATTCCATTCCATTCCATCCCATTCCATTCCATTCCATCCCATTCCATTCCATTCCATTCCATTCCAATCCATTCCATTCCATTCCATTCCTTTCCATTCCACTCCATTCCATTCCATTCCATTCCATTCCATTCCATTCCATTCAATTCCATTCCACTCCATTCCATTCCATTCCATTCCATTCACAGTACTAATATCAGCCAGGGCTGTTCTTCAGTTCTCAAAGTCTGTTCACTAAAAACAAGTGCATAGATCATAGATTGAATACAAACAGAAACAACTGTATAAAAACTACACAAACACTTCTAGTTTACATGTTAGACAAGGGAAAAATATAGGCAGGATGGTATATAAAGCAACAACATCAACATAATTAATTTGCATTTCCATTGAAAAATTCAAAGAATGAAATGTATGCAGATATAGCAAAAGATAATGCCATATGATGAGCATAATGTTGTAATCTCAGGACTACACTTTGTAAACAGATGTGACTGCCATTGCTCTCCTATACAAGATTGCCAGCAAAAGGTAGCAGGTTCAAATATCACTCTGGTTCCTTCCTTTTCTCTCACATGGTCTTTTAGAGCACAAATTAAACTTGTAAGGAAACCGGCAGCAAGCAAGAGCTCTCTTTGTCTGCATACTCTTTCTGCTGAATTAATCCCCTTCATTCCTGTAGACTTTCACTTCTATGAAGTCAAGCAGTGTACATCATGTCTGTGATGGTAAATATGCCCTCAAAACTGTATTACCCTTCAGATATGGCTTTATCCCTGGGTGGTTTTGAAATCTACCTGGATAACAACAACAATAACAACAACAAAAAGAGCATGGAAATATATAATTTTTTTCTGCGGATTCAGAGAGGGATGAATTCCAACTGACTCTAATTCGACATTTCCCCCGGGGGCGCCCCGTGTGAGTTGTCTCAATGCGCTCCGCTTAATCAAAGAATCGGTCTCGGGTAATGGAACAGCTCTTGTGAGTTGTCTTGCTCATTCTCCCTCTCGATGTTGCGAAAGAACATCAAAAGAGCGCTGATATGGCAGGGAACTTTCGGGAGCAACACATTTTTTTTTTTTAGGTGATCTTCCTCTTTCTTTTTTCATCTTAAATATGAAATGACCTTTGTGAGAGCACTAGGGCATTACGCTGTGCCCGCTGCAATATTTCACACCCATGACCGGCAAGCGCCCTTTTCAGCGTCAATTTCATTTCATTTCATGAATGTTAAAATTGAAAAAGAAAAAAGAAGTATGCATTTGCACGCTATTGCAGCTGATGGTGCGTGTAGAGCATGTTGTGCTGGTGATAGTTATGTAAAGCCCTGAGTTCATAAATTGAAATCATTGTAATGACCTTGTGTTATCATCTTTCTCTTCCGACCCCCACCTCTAATGAACTCCAATGACGTCATCTTGCGTCTGTGGCACAACTCTCTTTTCATCTTTGCCCTTCCGTTTGGGGCTCTGGTTATCTAATCTCCACAGGTAAGTAAAAGTTTTTGGCTTTCTCTGTTTCATCATCATCTGTTTTGCCCTTTTTGTTTGTAATTTTTATAATTTGCATATATGGAACTTTACCTGTGTGTTATCATCAGTGTGTATGTTTACTATGTGCATGAATATGTCTCTAGTGTGTATGGGTGTATAAATATGTCCCTTTATGTAAGTCTGAGCGAGTGTGTCTTTTATATGGATATGTGTGTGTGTGTGTTTGTCTGCCAGCTGATTTAGTGTGAGATTGTAATACTGAGTAGTGTAAGCTGCACAAGGCTGAGTTATGCAATGTTTCTTTTTTATTGATTGCATAATCCTACCAGCATGTCTTCAAGTGAATAATATTAACTGCGTGCTTCATACACCTTTTGGAGGACACAAAGAATAAACAGCACTACCTGCAGAATTTACTTATTTTTAATTTTTTTAGCCTTTCATATCTGCCGCAAACAGAATTTCTCCCCTGTGAAAACAATGGTCACATAATGTAGTGGAAAGGACAGCTGGGGAGTGCATGGGATGAACATCACACACATGGCATTTGTACATGTACAGCTCTTCCTGATGAAGCAACATAGCTTTTTGTTTCCTTTCTATAGTGTGGCATCTTGTCATCAAGGTGTGGAGAATTTTCTCTAATTCTTGCAGTGATGGGGTGAAAAAAATTATTCAAATTCTGTGGGTTTTTAATAATTATACCTTTGAGGCCACAGCAACACAGCATTCATTGTTATTGCAGGGCAGAAACTGACCCTTCTTATCCTTTGTATGAATGGATGTACCCATTAGAAGGCTGTCAATATCAGATAGCTTAATTCTGGGACAAATAGCAGAAATTGCCCCTCCCGCCATCGATGATTTTAAACCAGAGCAGCGGTCACCCTGTGATAACTATCAAGCTTGAGGTCCAGTTTTCCTTATCTATACATTGACTTCAAACTATGAGATAGATTCTACTTTCTGTCAAAGATTGAAAATGAGTGGTCTTACTGGACCACAATTCTCCATTATTTGTATGTAGCAGTTTTATGGTTTGTTATGCCTTGGTCTTTTACAAGGCATTAATGAGTATATGATTTGTGTTGTCAGAGCTCTGTGGTATCAATCCTACTTGACTTCCATGGTTAGCTATTTTCTTTGTTCACTCTCTCTGAATAGTCCATTTCCTCTCTGCTCTGAATTCCTAGAGCTAGCCTGGAATGAATGAAATGAGTTCATAATGATTCATTGTTCATCTTCTCTTTCAGACATCTTTGGTAGCATCACTATCTTGGAAAAAAACCCACAACAACAATGTGATACAAAAGAGTCGTATCATCCTTTAAGCTGCATATTTCTCTTTTCATGTACATATATTTGTGAGTCATCATTGTGAAAGCCTGACAGATTGTCAACATCAATTTATCATTTTTTCTTTTTTAAAGTTTCTTAGCTTGCCATATTGTATGTGATCAAATAATATGCAATTCATCCCACTTTGTGTCCAAAACATCCAGAAGAAATTGTAGGAAAGCTTTTGAGAAATTGAGCTCTTAGTAAAGTCAAGATAAAATCAAACATGCAGGAATTTTGGTATTCAGTCAACCCATTGTCATATACACTTCATAGATGCTTAAAAGTTTTGACCTGCCAAACATTTTTTTTTTAAACACCAGGGAATTCAGACAGGAAACATGTATAGCTGCCAATTCAGGATTTGATAACAATATCAAATTTCTCACATTTTTAGCCTAGCCACCTTAATTACTTTTGCATTTTCATCATGTAATTGCTGCAGTTTCATGAGAGTATATAGATATAGTAAAAGACCACATGACAAGCCAACATTGTTGTTGTTGACATTTAGACTCTGTTGTAGATAAGTTTGTCATTGATTGGCCAACCATTAGCAACGTCCTGACAAACAGACATGCACATACACAGACGCCATCCATTATAAGCTGATGAAAGAGTCATCCTCCCCCCAAACACACTGCTTCATAAGACCGCCACATCTTTTTCTTTCAAAGACCTGTGGGGGGAAAAAAAAGGAGAAAAAATTGAAAGTGCATGGTTTTCTTAACCCATTAAGGATGAGCTGATTCTGCTACAACACACATTTTCCACAGACCCCTGCCCGATTATACTTGGGACTAGTCTTCATAGGGTTAACCATCCTTTGATGATCCAGAGATGCACCTGGAAACCTGCTCGTCGCATCACAAAGTGAGATGAAGCACCCCAGACTATGACCCACTTATTTCGGTATTAATTTCAGTTTCTGAGCATGGAAGATAGAAGGGGGGGGGGGAGGTGGGAGGATGAGAGAGGGAGGCGAGATGTATAAAAGCAAGGCATCTACAACAACTATCCAATCCCATGAAGAGCTACATAAATAAACATAGCAAAATAAAAGAATAAACACATGCAGAGAAGACTTTGCTACCAAACAATGCTTTCAGGCCTACCTGCAAAATGCACAAGCAACTGTATTAAGTCGGATAAGATCAGAGAGGATGTTGAATATTCATGAAAAAAAGCCTATGATAACTTTACCAATATATGAACAGTTATCAGATTCTTTTCATTGCCAGTCTATTCATTTTTCTCAGTGAAATTTAGAGAGGAGATTAAATTGATCAGGAGAATGGAAGCATGTTCATCTAGATACTCATAACTCATAGATGACTGTTATAGAGCTGCTGAAAGGTTCTCATCCACACTATTTCCTTTAACCATTCACCAACCAGAATCTATCAGGCAATGCCCATAGTCTGTGGGTGTTTGTGGCGTCTCGAAGTGAACAGGTTAAATGAAGTCCAGGGCTCTTTCCATGCCGCTTTTGCTTTCCACTTCACTATCCTGTCTTCTGGTGAATTATTAGGCAGGTGGCTGCCACTATAACAAAGTCCTCATCAGGACTGGTATTTTTCAGTCATCACAGCCAAAATAAAAAGAGAAATAGATAAAAGTCTTAGGACCTGGATAATTACTTCCTTGTGACAAAATTTCATTATCACAGAATTTTGATAAAACTGCGTTCATTTTAAAGGGATGGTACAGTATTAGTGGAGATGAAGATTGAGCTTTTAACTTTTTCTGAGACACATTTTACTAAGAAACCACTTATGAAATGCTGCAGAGCATACCTTTCTAAGAGGAATTCAAAGTTTGATGAAAATCAGTTTTGAAATGACTGAGATATATTCAAAAATAGAGTAAAACAAAGTGATCTTAATAAAAGGTGGGTACCGCCTTTTGTTAAGATTGCTTTGTTTTTGGATATCTCAGCCATTTCAAAACCAATTTTCATCAAATAAATATTGAATTCTTCTTGGAATTACATGCTCTTTCAAATTTCATTAGAGGTCTCTCATTATCTCACAAAAAAAGTTAGAAATTTGAAGCCAAGTCTCAACCAAAACTATTCCATCCCTTCAATGGGACCACACTGTATTAAGATATCAAAGTATGTGTGAATAGTCAGACCTGTGTGAAGAGACATAGTAAGGGAATGGTTATGCAATTCACAAATTTCTTGTGCTAGGAGGAATATCACTGAAACTTTGTCAATGACAACAACAACAAACCATAAATTCTGACTGACTGTAAAGATCCAGTATTCATCACTGCTGTTACTTCTCATAGCCAAAAATGAAAGATACAAAATGAAAACAAAAAAGGACAAATACAAAACAATGCTTTAGTCTGGTAAATGTGCTGGTTTTTAGAATGACCTGTTTGTGTTCATGTAGTGAAGGAAAGATGACTGGGTCGTTTTATCACATCCATGATTATGCCGCATAAGTGATTTTCATCCCATGTGGTAGTATTTTGAGGGAAATGGCAACATTTACATCTTCCTGCCACTATAAACCATCAAGCAAACATGTGGTCTCACTTGGATTATCTATTTTGTATGTCAGAGAAAGGGCAAATGTATCACAAGCAGGCACACATTTATGTATTTCCAATGTAGGAGATTAGGTAAACTGAGTGTGGATAAGGGTTTCACGACATTTGCTCCTGCGACAAGTGCTCCCATCAAATATCTGCATGCTAAGCCAAACATAAATTCTACCCACAAGCATAACTCTAACTCTAATCCTAATCCTCATATCAAACGAAACATTAAACCCTAGGCCTATCACAACCCTAACCCTAATCCTAAGTCCTTGGAGAAATTAAGACCGGAGCAATTGCTGTAGGGGCAAATATCATGTCGCTATGGATATGTACCATCACAGCGCTTCTGCTGCAGACAGTTAATTTTAGAAAGACCAAATACCAAGTTTTACCATCCCACTCTTTGTAGTCAATATTCTGCTGATGTCAGAATTTCTGTTTACAATAACTTTGATTCCCTTTTTTTTCCTTTCAAATGCCGACTTAAAATTCAAACAAACCACAAAAAACACACCAAGCTCCAAGACACGAATGTTTGCCACTCCGAAACAGGGACATTACCCCCCACCCTCGGCCGTTTTTCGCATCCACCGCAGAAAATATCAAAGGTTGTATGGAGAAGAGAAACGGAGTTCTCTGAAAGAGCCCTGACATGTTGTAGCTGAATTATTAAAGAAGATCAAAAGAGGAAGAAGAGGGGGAAAAAGAGAGAGAGAGAGGAAAAAAAAACACTGAAAGAAAACTGTGGCTGCCAAGGTTTTGTGACGCAAAATTAGCAGGCTGTGTAGATGACCTTTAAACGGTTGCCAAGAGTCATTCCGCTGTCAGCGCTTTTTCCTCCAGTTTTCCTTACTTCCGATGACCGGCTTTTGTGCGTCCTTTTGCCGGCGGTTTCTTTGGAACAGGGTTCTCTCTCTCTCCCCGTCCGTCCTTCTACGTTAGGAAGCAGCTGCCGACTGTATCAATGGCTGCAGGTAGTTACACCGAAGGAGCCAGTGTTGACTTAGGGCTGCTCTATGGGGGCATTATGAACAGGCTCTACCAGGTGTCTTTGTTGGCATATGTTACCATGGTGATTTTTCTCCTTTTTTTTTTCTGGGGGAGGGAGGGAGGGGAAGGAGAAGATGGATGTTATTCAGTCAAGGAGTTGGTATTATTGATTGAAGAATGGATGCTGTTTTGGGTTTTTTTTTCAGGGCATCTTTTGCTTTGCATTGGCAAAGTAGAAAGCGAAAGACCTTCAGAGGAAATATAGTGTAGTGTATCACTTTTAACCCAAAGGGCAGCTTAGTGAACAAAATGAAAGGCATTTGAAATCGATCGATATATTGATAGAAAGAGAGAGGAAGGTGGATTGAGAGACAGAGCAATAGATAGATAGATAGATAGATAGATAGATAGATAGATAATTAGATAGATAAATTGATAGATAGATTAATAGATAGAAGGGAGGAGAGTTACAACAGATAATGCTTTACTCATTTGTATCTCCCTACCTGTGAATTTGTGATCAAGTGAAAAAAAAAGAAGACATCAACCCCTCGGGCTTTCGCAGGAGACAGACTTGCTAAAAGATTCATCAAAGCTACTGTATGCGTCTACAGTCGATCGCCTCAAAGATTAATAAGTGATTAAAAGCACATCATTCCATTAGGTAACTGAGATATAAAACATTCAGAATTGAGTCACAACTTTGTTTGCTCTTGGTGTTTCTGTCCCCCCCCCCCCCCCCCCCCCCCCCCCGCTTTGTCGTAAATTGCAAGTTCCGATGCCGGGCATTGCGGCTAGCATGTGAATGTCTTTGAAGGAGTTTTGTGCGCCCATTCGCTATTCTCATGCATACCTCGGTTGTGTCCAGGCCACAGCAGGAGGAGGTTACCACAAGATATGGACACTGGCTGCTCTCACAGACAGTGCTTAGCAAGAGTTCTCAAAAGAATTTCATCTTCTTACCCCTTATGAGGGACTTGTGCAAACATCTGTTGCCAAGTAGATACAAAAAGATGTGATACCACTCAAATCATATTTCTATCATCTTTCACACATATCTCGCTGCCTCTCTCTGTTTCTTTTCTCTATGTTTGTTTAAGTATATATATATCTATATAGACATATAGAGAGAGAGAAAGGGAAAAAAATTATAAGCAAAGAGACAGACAGATAAAGACTGAGAGGAATAGATGAATTTCTTCGTTTTTTAAAGAATCCTGATTTATAAACATAGCCCCAGCAAAGAGATAAAGATGCATTCTAGCCCCTGGATGTTTCCATGGCAACCCATCTGACTTCCTGGCTTCCTGACACTGACTGGCATTTTCCCCTCTTTTTCATAACAACATCTT
The DNA here is from genome assembly GCF_040938485.1 of Diadema antillarum. Taxonomy (NCBI): domain Eukaryota; kingdom Metazoa; phylum Echinodermata; class Echinoidea; order Diadematoida; family Diadematidae; genus Diadema; species Diadema antillarum. The sequence goes on along the minus strand of NW_027270942.1, from coordinate 600,605 downwards.
CTTGCAGTGCTCCTACAATAGTATATCTCTCTCTTCTTCTTCTTCTCCTCCCTTCTTCTTTTCCTCCTCCTCCTTTTCCTGCTCCTTCTTCTTTTCCTCCTTCTTCATTTTCTTTGCTCTTCTTTCCCCCTCTATACCAACCATACAATGACTTCACCCCTTGACACTGTGACTACCAATGTGGGAGAAGGACTTAGACAAGAAAAGATGAGAGAAGCAAGAGCCGTCTTCATCTGGCTGTCAAAAAGAGACTTCGACTCCTTGGAGGCCGTGAAATTTGCTCTCCCTCTCAACTCTCCTCATCATGCCCCGAGCTTGTGGTATGACTCAAGTGCACGCTATCACCATACAATGCGAAAACAGTGCGGCGTTAATCAGCGCCAATTTTCTTCTGGAAAAAAATCGTAAATGGGAGACAACAATCAGAATGGAACCTTTGATTTTTATTCAGTCCATCCTGATTTCCGAAGCGTTTATTTGTAATGCCTCTAAATGAAAAGCCTGCTGGCAGCATCAGAACTTTTTTTTTGCCTTTGTCAGTCCGTGTCACTGTAAAGTAAAGCTTCTAAGCCTCAACAATGTCACTGATGGCGTGTGACCTAGCAACGACAAATGAATGGAAAATGAAATTTAATCAGTGAGATTGATTGGAAAGCCGTGACATGAATGTTTTATCTCTTTCTGGCCATCAATGCGTGAGATTTCCAGTGAGAGAGTAAAGTGATTGAAGCACAGAGTGCCATTGTGTGTTGCTAGTTTAAGGGAGACTTTGTAATTATAGCAATATATGACATTTAGGAAAAGAGGAAATCAGAAAATGTTCAGTTCACTTTTTTTCAGTAAAGAATTCAATGAAAAATGAATTCATACATTTCATAAGGCTCCATTGAATATGCACTACAGCACTTATGATGGCTGAGATTCAATTTTGAATGAGCATAACACAGAAATAGCAGCCATACAAGAGAGAGAGAGAAAAAAAAACTTTGCTTATTTAAACTAAAATCAGTGCTGGAAAGCTCCAGATATTCTTTCACATTTTTTTTGTCATTGTTAGATGATAAATCATGGAAAATCCTTTCCATATTTTCTATCGCCTATGCACTAAGTCAACCATGAAGCCGAAGCTGTTTCATTACCGTAAAACCTCAAGCTCGCAAATCTCCAAATGTCAGACATAATCTTTCCGCATCAGGGGAAATTCCCTGCTCTCTGTTTAATGAGAAATCTAAACCAGCACAACAATCCTCAAAAAAAAAAAAAAAATAGGTAAGGAATAAATAAACCCTCAAAGACAGCATTTTTTCCCCTTTTAATCTGCTCACTAAGCTACATAGATGCCTTTAAAGTAAAGTTTTGCTACAATGTCATGCCTTTAATGATACATTTTTACCATAATACATATTGGACTATATCCTTCCACATGACTTGTTCGGAAAGTGAAATAAGAGTTGTATTCATTTTGTGTGTCGTCTCAAACCTTCCTTTGAAATAAAAAAGCAACCATTTTTTCATGATATTTGGATGCTTTAAATTATACTTTTATAAATTTGATTTGATACATTTAGTAATGCATGAAAGAATTCATGATACCAATCTTTATTATCTTTGTTATCATCACTGCATAACAAAACCCAAAAATTGTACATACGAACATACACACCTTATACACATTGTAGTAAGACCAGCAACAATGGATGTGTAACAGTCATGCCTACATAGTAAGCTTCCAAGAGAGAAATTTTCTGCATAATTCAACAACTCATGACAGTTTGTGTCATGCTTCCAATTTTTGTTTTGTTCCTTCTCTCTACGTACTCTTTCTCACTGGACTTTGATATAATTAATTACGTTTGCGCCAAGTGTACGTGATGCTTCAAGTGTACGTGATACCAGCCCCTCCCACTTCCTCCTTGAATCAAACCGACAAACGCTTGCGTTGTCGTAATCGCACTGACATCGACTCCAGTAGTCATTTGAAGGATATATTCCCATCAAGCTGTCAGGCATTTCTTGTTGTAGTTGTCCATGGTGTGTGTTGCAAATAATATAATGCTACACAAACACTTTTTGTGTACCAACATTATTTATACACAGATACATACAATACATACATACATACATACATGCATACATACATACATACAGTACATACATACATACAGTACATACATACATACATACATGTATAAGCCAACTATATATGCATACATCTATAAACAAAGAGAATTAGCAGACTTTATAATCAAGCAAAAGGGTAAGATGATTAGTATGCAGTACAACAAAAAATTGCACAAACTTGGTGATATTGATGCTTTTTTACCAAACATAGGGAGGGGACATTTACACAAGGAATAAGAAAAAAATAGAACTACAACACCGCCAACAGCAAATCCACATAATGTGGCCCAGGAGTCTTTGTAAGAGCACTAGTCAAATGGCCAGTGTTTTCCCCCAGAGTGAGAAAAGCAATTTCTTCTGCCAGCAATAATAAGTTTGAGTGGTTGAAAGACTTTGGCTTTTTGAGCCTGCCTTCTGTCTTACTTGCCATAAAGCAAATATCTCTTTTCTATGCAAGAGTGTTAGGTCTTCTTTCCTTGTTTGAAGACCCACAGGGGTATTCCATTCCCTTCTTTACTCAGGGCTAAATATCAGCTGGAAGGAGGGGGGAACCACAGATGAAAAGGGTGAAAAGAGAAATCGCACTGTCATATCTCCCCTGACAGGTCTTCAATATCCAGGGGGCAAAAAAAAAGTTATGCTGAACCTGGATTTTGGGCCGCGAGCTCTCCTTGCGGTGACATCCGGGTTGTCCCGACGAATATTTGTCAATGATTAAGCAGCAGTGGCAGCGTAATTGGACCGTGCAAGGATTCCATATTACGCGAAATGGCCGCGGATTGTCTGTGTGCACCTCAACCTACAGGATCTCTCCTCAAAGATTCGACGTTTTGACACGCCTACAAAGTGAAGTACATCCTTCCTGGTCTAATGTGTACAGACTTCTCACAATGACAACATGCTAGCTGTCATTCAATATGGCGGGGGGGGGGGGGGGGGGAGGAGAATACAGAGAAAAGAAGGAGCGACTGGCATGATAAACCCTGTAAAAGAGGTAGATGCTCTGTGTTTTGGGGGTAAGTGGTTGATTTTTGAGGGAGGGGGTGACAGGTGACAGGGATAACAGGCATGATATTCTGTAGATTTAAATCAGATTTCAGATTTTTTTTTCCTCAAGTCTGTACACATTTTGTTACTTTTATGTATCAAAATAAAAAAACCTCAATATCATCCCTGGATAAGTAGAATGTTAACCCTCTGGTAACTGATCTGCCTGTCTCATCACTCCCTAAAATGCCTGAACCCCCCCCCCCCCACCCCCCCCCCCCCCCCCCCCCCGTCTGCTTCTTTTAAAAATAGTTTCATGCTATTGTTTTCATATAGAGTAACTACATAATTTTGAAGTCAAAGGGCAACAAAAGTACGTCAGAATTACTTCTGTGTCATGCAAGTCTCTTGGTAAAGTCTTAGTATGCTTTCAAATTAACGTAACCTAGATCAGACAAATATGAATATGTGAGCTATTTTTTGCATAATTTAGAAAGTTGTCAAGATGAGAGCAACATTGCTGTACATTTTAGGGAAAATAGGCAATTATGTATGGAATCTTCAGTTTCTGAAGGGTTAAACAACATTCCTACATTCCTGTATATAGATGGAAACCTGTAGCTGGTTTAGTGTGAAGGTTGGGGAGATTTCGGATTCTTGTAGGGAAATGGTTACCAGGTCTAAGGGCAAACAGGATGTTTAATCCATCAAATATAATATGAAGAGTTTATGTAAAAACAAAAATATTCATTTCTACCAGTTGAGATGGTTAAGATCACATTTGTTGAAAAACCAAGAAAATAATCAATATGTGACAATGTTAATGATATCTTCAATAATATTTATTGATATATTGTTAGTCCAGTATCAATGAAAAGATTGTTTGTTTTTCTATGTTATTTTGATGATGACCTTGCTCTAAAAAAATGAAATGTTGTTCATCTGTTTTGCATTCATTAACTCTTCATTAATTAGCTGATTCAGTATAACGATTATCGAGCTTCCAGAGTAAGCTATAAGTCATTGGTTAACAAGACACCTCTGGATCTGTTGTTGTTACCATTTTTGCTCCCTTTTTTTTCAGAAATAGGTTTGAAACCTCATCTGATCTTTCATAGGTATTATATCCTGCTCATGTCCCAAAGAGATGGAAACAGCAAACTTTTCTGTTTGATGAGGCATCAAAAGAAAGGATGTATATTTCATTAGTGACCAGTGAACTTTTGTTTTATCACTTTGTTGTGAAAATGCGCACCCTGTGTTGTATAATGAGACATATTGATCCAAGAGTAGGAAAGAATATCAAAGGGAAATGAATATGATAATCTGAAAGTCAGCTTAATAGCAAAATCAGCTAAGACTTAAAGAGAAACAAATAATACAAATATGAATCTGAAACAGCATATTTAGCATCGGTAAATTGTCAGTGGCAGTGCCTTGAGATGAAATTGCTATACTGAGAAAGGTGCTGTCAACTATGCAGTTTGTTGCTTTGTTGTTGTTGTTGTTATTTTTTGTTCTCCTATGTTTCATCGTGCTCTTGTTTGGGTCACAAATCTTACATTCACACTTGGTAGACCGCCAAATTCCATTCTGTTTTGGCATCATTCTCTTTCATTGTGTTCTTATTACAGTGACAGATCACCCTCATATGGGGAACCAAATTCTGCTTTGCATTTTTGTACTGGTTTGTTTCTCACTGTTTGTGTCAGAGTCACAAATCCTACGCTCCATGTCAGAGTCTCGCAAATTACACGCTCCCTCGCTGGTAGACAGTTGAACTGTAATCCAAGCTGCAAAGTGACTGAGTCCGCCAGTGTTGTAAGGTGACGGCATTATCTTGGAGGTTGGAGGAGGAGTAAGAGAGATGGATGGGGGGATTTGGGTCCTTGAGTGCCGTCTTCCACCACACTGGCCGCTGGGATGAGGGATGGGTGAGAGTTGTGTGTTTCCTGAGAATGGAGCTGGCTTAACCCGTTGAGGGTGGACTGATTTTGCTACAACACGCATTTCCCATAGACACTTGCCCGAGTATACTCGGGACTCGTCCTCAACGTAACACTTTCTCTGTTTCGTTCATTGATTGGCACTTCTGCTGGAGTGCTTTTTCTGCCGATTGGGCACAGATGTGTGGAAACTAATTGCCAATGAATAGAGATTACCTAATTCCCCAGGTCTATGTGGTGTCACCATTGTCTGCCTGTGGGACTGAGGCACATTGCTACACCTGAGTGGGTATAATTAGGTCGAGTTTGCATGGAGGGCTTAAGTGAATGCTGATGCTACCAACAACAAAAAATGTGGCAAGTTATAGCTAAGTGCTCTGGGACATATACGTGTAGGACTATAATTCCTTGCATGCAATGACTAGATGTGTCTTGTACACAGTGTGAGAGGATTTGAGTATCTTGTGTTGGATGTGTTAAGATAAGTGTCTTTACGCCGGCTGCCGTGAGTAATCAACCCAGAAGTTGTAATGTACGTGGGCCATTGCTCAGCCCAGTTTGATTTTCTGTGTGTGTGTGTGTGCATGTGCGTGTTTGAGGGAGGAGGAGGAAGAGGGTAAAAGGGCAAAAAGTGTTACATTTGTCACTCTTATTGATTTTCAGGCCGAGTAATTTACGTGACCTGCTTTTAAACAATGGAATGCTCTGCTTGTGTAAAACAGAGGCATACTGATAATAGAAACAGTTCATGTTTTCGTTTTTGTTATAAGGGTAGAATGCATTCTGGATTCCTGTATTCTGCACACTCGTTGAGGGCATCTAGTTTTGCAACCCATCACTGAATGCCCCAAATGCAATCCTAATTTGCATTCTGGAATTTATGGAAATAAAATTTGGAAATAACAGGGCACAGGAACAGCTACAAGAACAGTTCTAACATTATTATGAATGAATTTTGAAAGAGAGGCATATTATGAGTTTTAGTTAGTGGTACTATCTAAAAACAAATGAGTGAAAATATTCACTCTTGAAGGAGTGAATACCAAAAAGAGTGAATTTAGAGCAAAATTGGAGTGAATTTTAAGTGAAAATGTTCATTTTCACTCTTTTTAGAGTGACCTAAGGGATCACTCCAAAATCTTCGAGTGATCCCTGAGGTCACTCCAAAATGAATATTTTTTCTCGATTTTTTTTTAGAGAGTATACTCAGCATCATATTGTCTCTCATATTGAATTATCTCGTGTCAATTTATTATACTAGACAGAAATTGTACTGCATGTTTCTTGCTGGGAAAATCTATTCAGCGCATGCCAAATTGGTCAGGATAGTTGCACAGTGTTTTATTTTTACTGCAAGATGCATGTAATGGCTATTATGTAAATGAATGACTCATTACGTATCATCTGTACAAGATCTTTGGCATATTACAATATTTATAACGAGGAGGCTTTATATTTGCAATACTCATTATAATCCTTTATTATCAAAAGATTAACAAACAAAGGAAAGAAAAAAGGGGATAATCTACTGAATAAAGAAAAATGCACTGCACACCAAGATACGCTATGAATGTGAAGCTGGTGACAAGCAAACTAAAGATGGCAGCAGACACCTTTTCCTGGCTTATGACATTGGACAGCCACAATTCCAACCCTCCAAACTGAGCTTAGATGAAAAGCATTTGAAGAAGAGAAGTGAAAAAAGAAGACTAGGTCAAGGCAGTGAAGAATTTTAAAAAAAAAAGATGAGTGGGAAGAAGAGATAGAGGAAAAGGAAGGAGAATGAATTAGGAAATTCAAATAAAACTGAAATATATGCTGAAAACAGACAAATGAAGAGTGAGAAAGCATAAAGTTTAAACAAGGCTCATGATGTCACCTTCATTGACACTCACTCACCTGCATGCTGAATTACATTTTCCTGTGATAGCACAGATTTATTTTTCTTACTCCTGTCTTTACAATACCCAGTCCAATGCTTGCCCTAGTAAAAGTTGAATGCTGCCCTCTTGCAGCTATACTTGGCAAATATTTCCCACACTGGAGATGCTTACAGGTGTTGTGGAAAGCAAATGCTTGGAAAGAGTGGTCAATCTCAGTCAGTGATGTTCAGATGTCTAGCGCCCTCTTTTGTTGAACATGCTACTATGGTGTTGGAAAAAGAATCCGCACAAGCAATGGGAACTGTTTTGAAATGCTTTCGTATGGAATATGTTTGTATATATTAGTCTGCTCACACATCAGAGATGACTTCTACTCGGTCAACTTTACCTTTATGAGCACAATGCATTATATCACTGTTAGAGACAAGAATATCTCTTAGTAGTATCGCCAAATTGTCTATGTAAGCAGAGTGATATAGAAACTCTGTTTCATTACAAGATTCTTTTCTGTAAGTTAGTATGTGTGTTTTTCTCTCTCACTGGCTAGTGTGACATCAGTGTTTCAGCCCTTTATAGCCACTGATTACCATGCAAGAGTGAAGGTTTAAACTCGGGAAATAATTGTGGTTTTCGATGTACGGGTTAGATGAAGATATAAAACTAAACTGAATCCCATGTATCTCAATACAATATGTTGCTGTTTTAATAAGACCTCTTGACACTTTTACGCTATTACATGTACCAAAAAACCAGCCCCATGCATTCCATGTTATTGTATGTTATCCATATGACTATCCTAATGCAATACGATAGATAGATTGAATAAGGCATCTGTCTGCTATTTTCCAATATTTCTTCCACATAGCGATTTCCTAGCATATGCCTCAGAAATCTGTAAAAACATTGTATAGATGGAAGAACAAAATCATGCTTTTTAGTTCTCAAAAAATGAGCCACATATCTTACCCTTTGATAAGCCAGAGTATCATGCCCAGTTGATGATAGCCCTTTTCAAAAGCCCTTGCATTGTGGAGCACTGATGTTTGTGAGCAAAGAGCTATTGAGCTGAAAGGGAGCACGTCAGCTTATGGGGGGGGGGGGGGGAGGCATTCTAAGACCTGTAAGTGTGATTATTAATCATGATCGTGAGAAACTTAAAACGCACGTCACTCCATCTTCATGGTTCCATTTACACAATGATTCATTGAGTCACTTTGACCGATGAAATTGCTCAATTCACCCATTGACCGCCAATGCGAAATTAGTTTGTATGAGCTTCTGTGAATGGCACGAGCTCTTGTTGATTGTTGATGATTTTTGCTCACCAGAAAACTGGTAGCAAAATTAAGGAATTCAAAAGCGTGAGCTCAAAAATTCGGTTGACAGATCCCCAAAGGCCTCCTTGCTTTGTCTTGAATACCAACTGCTTGTTTGACTAGTCTTGTATAACGACCCTCTGCCTGTTCTCCTGCACTCATGACAGCATGAAGGTCTTTGACAAAGACTAACATGGGGGAGGCATTCTGAAACCTGCAAGTAAAGTTATCCTTTGACAAAGACTAAGTGGAAGAGGAAATGCAAAATGCATCGCATGGCAACTCACTCCGCAACATCATTATCAATCATTCTTTTTTTCCCCCACTTCTTTTGTAACCATGCTTTCAAGTAAATGATCCACTCTTATGATGCATTTGGATAAGTTATGTGTTCAGGCACATTATATGAAGGGGTTGTGGCATTTGAAGGATCTGGGTAAGTGTTGATAGTGCCTCGAGTCAAAGGCTTTTGTAAAAAGTAAAAAAAAAAGATGAAGAGTTTAGATGCAGAATCAGATATCCATTTGTATCAATTTGAGATATTGTAGATTGAAAGCCATTAAAAACAAAGAAAATAATTAAAATATATGTGATAATTTCATTATCTTTAAAATTGTCCTTGTTATGTAAAGAGTTCAGTATTATTAAAAAACTTTTTTTTCCTATTTGATGAGGACCTCACTTAACAACTTTGAAAACGCTATGTATCTGTTTTTGCATGCGAATTCTTCATTTGCATCGAAATAAAAAACAAAAAGTGAGTGATTGTGTGATGTGAATAAATTTCATTGCTTTTTCCCCCCGATCTTTCTGAGCATCTAATACCCACTGGCTTGTGGCATGTGTACATATCATGTGTAGTTGTTGTTGTCATTGCTGGGAAATGATAAGTTTGAAGAGTATGGTATAATGCTATGTTATGGAAACATCCTCAGAATTATCTCTACTAGATCTTTTCTTCTTTCTCTTCTCTCTCCCCTCTCTCCATCCTTTTCTCTCTCTCCTTTCTCCTCTCTTCTTCTCTTTTCTCCCTATCTTTTTCTTGCTTTCTTTTCTACTGTCTTTCCTTGTTCACTCTTTGCCATTCTTCCTCTCAATTTTCCCATTTTCTTTTGATTTCTAATTGCAGAATTTGATCGCAAAATGACTTAACTCCATTTTTATTTCATTTGAGATAGTTGCTATTACAGCTGCTTAACTCTTAATGTGCCAGACCCAAAACCCCTAACGTGCCAGAAGTTTTTACCCAATGCCAGAAAGTTTGCGAACTGGATTGACAATGTAATTTAAAACTGCCATATCTTTGAAACTATTGTCTGTTTTGAATTGGGTTCTTCACAACAAATATCAAGAAATAATTGTTCTTTCGTGTCATGTAGTCAGTTTGCTGTAATATTTACCTGAACCTGAAATATTGAAGAAATAATCGATATCATTAAAAAATTATTACATTTTTGTGTGTAGTATGGAAAGAAAGAGTCAGGCATGATTTTTCTTCAATAGAACGCTCCCTTAACTCTGTGAGAAAGTTTTAGAGCTACATTTCCTCTATCAAATGATAACAAATTTGTCTTCTAGAGTTGTATAATTCCAAAGATATTGGCAGTTCAATTTGTCTTTTCAATTTCATTTTCTGCCTCGGTACTTCATTCCCAAATCTGTGTCCTTTAGTCCCAGATCCTGTATTTGAAACTCAAGTAAATCGAGTCCTGCAAGAGTGTCTTTTGTCCACTTGAGAAGGAAGCACACACTAATCCTTCTTTTGTCTCTACTACGGCCGGGCGTACTCTATTGAAATCGGCAGGCCTTTGTACGTGAGGAGTTTGCTCTCGTGCTAATTCCTTGGTTTACAGGTCTACTTTCCGTCCACTGTACATTCAGTAGCATACACACGCGTGATTTATCAATGAGACATTTCATCTATACACATCTCGCTGAGGGTGCGCTCTCTGAGGATTTTCCCGACGCGAAAAAAATAAATCTAGCTGAAAAATCACGCATTTACTCAAAATTTTTCAATGTAAGCATACTCATATTTTTAGTACAAATGATGGAAATGCTAATCAGCTACCGGTACATGTAAATGGCAGTTTCTTGTTGTAACGCGTTTTGGTACCACAAGAACTTAAATGACCAATGTTTTTTGCGCTCTTCTTGGTCGCCGATCGGCGACCATGGCACGTCAGGACTAAAGTCGCCATTCGGCGACCATGGCACGTTAAGAGTTAAAAAACATAGACAATATATGAGAAAATATAGGATATTGTTAATCATAACTTTGAGAATATTCTTTGCTACGTTACAAGTGAGGTACCATTAGAAATGTTTTATTTTCAAGTTCAAGTTGATTTATTTCTTCTCCAACAAAATAATTAAAGATACAATGAATGTTCGCGTATGCAAATAATGTCATGAAATCAGTACAACAGTGTAATGAATGTAATAACCTGTAATGAAGACATAGGTAAATTATTAACAGAAATATAAATAAATGTTACATTATGGTAAACTCAGAAGCAAAATTGCTGGAAATGCTATTTTGCTCTGTCTGCTGTAAAATGGACTTACTTTAAAATGTTCAAAATGGTGTTTTAACCATTGTGTGACAAAACATTTCATTTGTTGCAGGTGTCCATCCCAAGGGCCTAATACATTCACCCCATTTTAACTGTTGTAAATTTTTAGTATTTTTAGATCCAGCCACAAGATGTCCCAATGATTTTTGGTTCATTCAATTGAATATCAAATAATTACGCAGTACCCACTGCATGCTATAAGGATTAGAACTAGCACTGGCTGTTGGGTAGAAGCTTGGTGGTCTAGTGGATAAGATGTCTTTCCTGTGATCAGGAGGTCGTGGGTTTGAATCCTGCTCGGGTATATGTGCCCATAGTTTCTTTTATCATGACTACTACTAAAACACTGTATTTGCATCCATGTCAGGTAATTTGTCATCCTGTCTTTGTTTAGGTTTTTTTTTTTTCAGAGAAATCAATGACAGAAGTACTCACAAAGCCAGTTGACAAATATGACAAAGTGGAAACAACAAGAAAAATCAGCTGTAGATATCAACATGGAGTCCAGCATGCAAGGAATTGAGTATCTAAATGCAAAGGGCCAGTTTAGAATTATCACTATTAGATGCCTCATAAAAAAAAAAACCCAGAGAAACCAAAACAGTTAAAATTTCAAGATGTCTTAACACCTCAGAATCCAGACAGATGCTAGTTAAGTTAGCAAGCTCTTTTTTAGTAAGTATCAATTTTTTCCTCTTTCTCTCTAACATGTCACCAAATTTGCTGTTTTCATGGCTGTAACATCTTCATCTTGATAGTAATATGATATCAAAAAATACATGAACATATACACATACTGTACATACATACATACATACATATGCACATATCTACATACATACACACATACAGACACTCAACATTTCTCTCTATTTCAGTCTTTCTGTTTCTTGTTAAAGAATTTTTATCTTCCTCTGTTCAAATTCCCACCTCCCAGGCATTATTTACCAGCCTCTCACCCATCCTTAATGTTCTCCTCCCCCTATCAATCCTTGCCTTTTAGGATGGTTTTTTTTCTTCTTCTTCTTCTTCTTCTTCTTCTTCTTCTTCTTTCTTCTCCTTCTCCTTCTTCTTTCTTCTTTTTCTTCTTCTTTTTTTTTTTGTATTCTCATCTTCTCTTTTCCAGCACTGGAGCAATCTATCCCAGTTGCTGTGCAAATAGATCTGACAAGCCATTTGACCAAAACCTACCTCACCCCCACCCCCATCTTTGATTTTGAGGGAAATGCTCTCCATCAATACCTTGCAAATGCATCCCCTTCTCTCTCTCTCTCTCTCTCTCTCTCTCTCTCTCTCTCTCTCTGGAATCTAGGGATACAAACACCCATGAAAATATGGTGAAATGTTTGTTCGAAAGCATGTTCGGCGTGTGTCAGTTTTCGTCTTCAGTTCTCTCCTCGTTTGTTTATCTTTTCAGTGTCAAGTAATGTCAAAGTTTGGAATATCTTTGGATATCAGAATTTTAGCTGCTCCCATCAATCAGCCTACATCTATCTGCCCATCACAGACAAATGAAGTGTGGGCCCATGGTGGTATACAAACATATCGTTTGAGATGTTGAAGTGTTACCACTGCTCATTAGTCAAACCACACCCACCCGATGTCCGCTTATTTGTCTAGCTATCAGCAGCATATTTATACCTCAATCTTTTTGTGGAGGATTTTCTTAGTTTTTCTGATGTCTCTCCTGTAGTTCAGAGGCATCACATCATTCAAGATTGAATATTTTGCACCTTAATCTTAATCGATACGAGTAAGTTACATTGGGACAATAATGCCACAAAAGTGAGGATACTAGTTTAATAGAAATATCTTTTGCAAGGAACAGTGTGCTCACGAGCAGTTGTAAAGCTGAGACGTAGTTCTGAGAAGAGCTCAAAATTAATTTTCCAGCATTTGGAATTCGCTTGCACTACATCAGAAGGCTCTACCAAGAAACTTGTCTGGGTGATGCGATATGCAGGGATAATGGGGTGTGATAGTGAGTATTTTGAGATCACAAGTGTGAAATGGTAACAGTCAGTGTACCTGACTTATTATTCCTGTAGAACCTTCCTTGTTCAGTAGTGGCTATGTAAAATGCTACTAGTACGTGATGATAAGATTATGTCCTGGCAGTAGTATTGAATCGCAAGCAGCCAACAAGCTGTGTATAATTTGTTCTGCTTGCGCAATGGATACTTTACTGCTTGGCCCAATATATTGTAGTGGATGTAATCAAATATGAAACAACATTACCCAACTGAAATTGTCTCGTCATTTCACACATTTCATGTACTTGTCTCTATTCTAGAGCAAAAAAACACAATTTCTGCAGTCTAATTAAAACTACATTTTACCTTTGAGGCAGATGAAATGCCCTTTCCTTCCTAATGTTGGCCTCATCTACAGATGTTGAAGTTTCATGACAGCATTGTAAGATTAACTGTCATCCTGTTATTTGATACCCCATATATATCTTATTTCTCCCACATTTCTTGTTGCTCTTTCTTATTCTTTATTGTAGCATTTTTTGCTCTTTGTTATCACTTCATTTTTTTGCTATGTATTCATCAGCTTACAGCTATCAACCCCCAGTATCTTGTCTGTCAAAAGGTATATATATATATATATATATATATATATATATATATATATATGCATATATGCTTTGAAAAGAGATGGCTCTATTTACAAAGTTTGATGCATGCTGCTAGATCTGATCTAGATATTGAATTATTGTAAGCATTACAACAGGTGTACATCTTCATTCCGTTTCAGAATGTGCCCATCTATTGTACATTGTTGTTGTTGTTTCATAAGCAGGAGAAAGCCACAGGGATTGTGATGTTTAACTGGTTATTCTATAAAAGCTCTTCCCTACAATTAGGAACACTCACTTTGCAAGTGCTGTAATGGATGATTGTACAGTATCACCAATGCCTGTATAGTACCCATTGAAAGAGTTTAGATTTCTAAAGGAGCAGCTTTTTTCACTTTAACCTTAATACTTCACCTTAGCATCTCAGCTTGTGATGCCGCACCCACCCCCTTTCTTTTCACTGCCACATTCCAGTGTTCTGGCTAAATCTCTGTCTATTAGAGAGTCAGTTTAGATTGTGCATTCAGGCAGGTGTGTGTGTGTATGTGTGTGTGTGTGTGTGTGTGTGTGTGTGTGTGTGTGTGTGTGTGTGTGTGTTTGTGTGTGTGTGTGTGTGTTAAGTGTGAGAAAGCATTGAATGCATTCAAACTCATCGTGCAGTGCACCGAGCTGTGACAGGTTCCTAATGACAGCCCCTATGACTGAGAGAGAAGTTCAGGCTGTTAAGGACATTGTCCTCGGCCAGGAATTCCCTTCCAAAAAACCTCTTGAGCCCACGTTTAAACACGAGTCCATAATAGGCCAAAACATCCTCCCCAAAATCTCTGACAATACTCCCGGCCTGAGGTTGTCCTATCAGTAGTCAGAAACAAGGTTATGAACCACGGCAAGTTTTAAGATATTTTTTTTTTCATCCGTCTTCTCTCTGTCTGTCACGTCTTTTCAAGGGGAGTGAGATTATCTGAAATAACTTGTGAAATATGTATGTGAGGTGCTGTGGAACGGGGATTATACTTGTGCAATTAGGCGTGACGCTTCTTTTCTCGCTGTTCGACCGTGCAGAGCCCCCCGTTAGGTATGGGACGGCACTCGCTGTAACATTGTATCTTGCGGAGATTTGGAACTCCGCTTGTGCAGACTAAGCCAATAATTCTCGGTACGCCTCTTTGTGCAAGAAATGTGGAGCACCTCGGGGAGACATCGGAGACCGTGTGGATCCCGTCTATATTGGACCCCCTCCCCTCTCCCCCACTCCTTTTTTTCCTTGCCTCTGTATCTCCATCTACAGTATAGAATAGAAGGAGCTTATATGCCAGATCCAGTAGCAGTGATAACCTAGGTCTCTCTGCTGCATATCTCTCTACTTGTATTGGATCTCAGCCGTGGACCCAGAATGTGGGGAAATCAAGCCCAGAGTATGCGCTCGGAATAAGTCTGTTCGGTGCCTTTTTTTTTCTTGTGGAATGTGACTGGGAGATCGTCTCGGCGGAGCAGGTGGAATACAGTGCGTGAATATAATAGCTGAGATTAGCAGAGGACTATAGGTACATTATGGGGGCCACTCTGGATAGATTCTACATGGTGCTCTGCTACAAGTATCTGCCAAGCGGTGAGTTATGGCAACTTAATTGTACATATTGTGTTTACTTTATTTCTTGTTTGATGGCTCAGGGATTTTCATGAGTAGTGTTTACAGACACACATGAGCACACACATATACATGTACACTCACACATACAAATACATACATATGCATATATTTATGTATGTATCAGAATATATCATACATATTATCTATGGATAGGTAGATAGATTCATATATTAATGTAGTATACACACACACACAAGTATACACATGCATATATATGTATTATTATATAATAATACATTAATTCATGTAAACATCATGCAAACATACATACATACATACACACACACACACACACACATTTGTTATGCATCCATTTTTATATGAAGAACTCTGTACTAGTATGCAGGGAGATAAAGGCCATACGTGTGTTTATACATGGGATAAGTGCAACTTAGCTTTAGTGATTGAGCATTCAATTTTCACCCAAGCATAGCAAGTCTTTGTATAATTCTTCCTTATAGGCACTATACACCCTGGGTAAGATAAACACAAGCTTACTACTCACAACCTCCTCATCCCACCCCCCCCCCCCCACAGTCCAATGCCACATTACTATGTAGATCTACTACTGATCTAGTCATAACAGTCCTACGGAGATCAGTGCATACAGTGGGTGATGGCTTCTTGTACACAGGTCAGAGGGATAGGATATAGACGCACACACACACGCACACACACACACCACGGTAGAAATAGGAGACAAAAGTAAGGAAGCCAAACTTTCAAAACACGCTTGGTATGGATGTAAACAAACGTAACACGCCCACCGAAATGCACCCACTAGATGTAGAAGTTCAACAAAAGCACAAAAGCATGTGATAAGGTCACCAATTTACAGTATCCTTTCCTTGTATCTTTTATGTTCACTTTACTTTATGGGGGAAAAAGATATTGTTTGTTATTGTGAAGTTGAGTGCTGGCTTCTGTACATCCTCTTTAACCAAGCAATTTTATGTAACTTTGAGGTGGTTTCTCTGGCCTAGTTGCTTTTTTAATGGGGGGGGGGGGGGGTATTTTCAAGGTCCATTGCACTCAGTCAAATTGTGTAGCAGTCATTGTTGTGGGTGGTTGATGGCCCCTTTCTACCTTGCTTTTATGTCTTGTTTGGGGGTGTTTAAAGGTTGTACATCCCTTTTGCAAATGTCACAAAATTTTGCATAGTTGAAGAAAATTGTCTACCAGCATCATATATGAAATTGTAAGGTAGTATACCTCAGAGTAATTTGTTTTTGTTTGTTTACATTTTTTAATGAAAAACTAGTCCAGTGTGACTAGAGAATATGCTCCCCTTTTGTAAAGAAAATAGCAATGAGCATTTTAGGGGGTCCAAATAAATTCACTGAAAATATATCATGTTGTTTTTCCTTTATCAAAAAGTACTTACCAGTCTTATCATTCTGGGGAAAGGTCCCAATTACGTACTGTTACAGTATAACAGCTTAAGAAAAGACTCAGATTTTCAGGGTTGCAAAAGTGACACACAAACTTTAAAGTGTTGGACAAAATTAGCAAATAAAAGCACAAATTCATACAACTGAAAATGTCTCATGGAGAAGTGATACTGGTCAGACATTTTTGGAAAGTCAGAAGCAGTGTTCTCTTCTGTCTCAACAGCATAATGTATGAGGAATAGCAGGAGGTATCATTTTAAGAAAATATGTAACTTCTTTTCTCATTTCCATTTCTATTTCTTTCTTTTTTTTTGCTCCTTCAGAAACTTTTTGCTTTTGTTTTCTTTTTTACACCTCACACTACTCATGCTCCCAAATTTAGTTTCAGATCTGGTGTTCCGGTGTAATGTGCATCATACTATAAAAATACATGTTACATCTCACACTACCCACACATTTAGTGTCAGATCTGGTGTTCTGGTGTAATGTGCATTGCACCAGGAGTACATGTTACACCTCACACTACCTACACATTTGGTGTCAGATCTGGTGTTCTGGCGTAATGTGCATGCATCACACCAGAAAGACCAAAGAAATGGCAAGAGAGTGGGGAGACCTGCCTGTCAGAAAATGCTCTTTCAGGCAGTGACAACAACTCAAATTTTGTGACTACTCATTAGTTTTTGTGATATGGGGATGGTAAAAAAAGACACACAAACACACACACATGCACACACACACACACACACACACTCACACACACACACACATGCACAAAACAAAAAACAAACAAACAAATGTGCTAATTGATGAGGGGTTGTCAGAAATCGTAATGCTTGTTAGCCTCATTACCTCTCGAGTGAAAATGCCTCAATGCCATTCACACATGTCTCTTCTGCAACTAATTTGCCTTTGAAATCAATTGTGTATGCATCAAATCAGAAAGACTACATAAAAAAATCATTACCTCGAATCCACAGACAAATATTATATATGTCATTTCAGGGGCCTAATGAAGTCATAGACTTTATTTTTGTATCAATTTTGGTATTTTTATTTTTTTTTTTCAATTTTGATGTTTTCCAATGAACATGCCTTTTTCCCCATTTCACTTCAAAACCCATAACTGGACTGTTTTCGAAAAGAAACCCCCCTCCCCTTTACCCATACAAACATTTCAAATAAGAGATATCTTTGATGTCCAAATATGAGATTTGTAAACAAAATAGGTCAAATTGAAGGAAAGGTGCATAAAGCTGCAAAAATCATATTTCATTACCATATTTTTCCATCAGGATCTGCAGAGCAAAAATGATTATTGAATTTAAATCTACCAAAATACTGCCTTTCTTTCAGTGTCTTTCAATGTTATTGGTGAAATTTGTTGAAATATCTGAGTAACCAGTCAAGCAGTCTTCTACAATGTCACAAATGGTATGACACTATGAAATCCTTGAATACACTAGCGGGTCAACACAAGCACAATTTGGAAAGAGAGAAAAAAAAGACTCCAATAAATCACAGATCTACAATGAATGTTGGTTGATAGCAGAATTCCACTTTTCACATGGCACTCACTGGAAGAAAGGTATGTCACCCAGTGTGCTTACGTTCAATAAAAGATACAACCCCTGCAGATCCCGAGGTTGCAGGTCCGATTATGATAGGATAATTGTAAGACTCTGAGCCAAAAGGCTTCCCTTTCTCTGTTAATCCTCTGGATCACACAATTGGTACTTATTTTCCCTGCCTGCAGAGGTCGTTGTGTCCAAGAATGTAAGCCAGGTTTTGTTTGTTGTTGTTCTTTTTTTTTGCGTGTGTGTATGTATGTACAAATGTAGGTATGTGAATGAAATGGCCATGTGAGGTCTTTCATTGGACACAGGATTCAAGCAAGATTCCCTATCATCGTTGAAGTAACATGTCATTGGCAGAGATGCCAACTCTTACTTTTTGCAGTGCTTTGTACTCCTTTTTTGCCAAAAATACTGCAGATTTGTATGGAAATGATAGTTTTCCTCAAAATATAGGATATTTCTAATCATAACTTCAATTGTAAGACTATTCCTTGTTATGCAAAGAGTAAGGTGTCACTGGAAAGGTTTTCTTTTGCTCTATCTGATGATGGACTTACTGTTAAATGCTTGGAATGTATACTTAATCTGTTTTGCAATGAAACTTTCCAAATCATATAATAAAACAATTGATTGCCTTGGCTGTTGATGTGAAGGTAGAGAGCAGAATTAGGATGCCGACGGCTGAAAGTTTGTTTGGCAAAAGGGTCCACCATTTTGATTGCGGGGGAATCACAGGCAATATTTATGATCTAGCTTTCAATTCTCGACTGTCCATTTTCAGTTGTCACGACAAAGCAGGATGGAGTGTGTTCCAAACGGCACGTGCCACAGGCTAGTGCGGGCCATTTCCTGTGGTACGTGTTAAGCGAAATCGGCGTTTGTTTGGCGCATCGTTGTCCAACAAAAGGGGGCAGTTGGCCCTCTAGTGAGAGAGAAATGGCAACGATCTAATCAAGTTTCAGAGAATTGATATAGCGGTGGTGAAATCCCATGGTATTTGGGCGTCCCATTCTCTCATACAGATCACTCTGTTCTTGCTCGCATTCTTTTTTCCCCTCCCACTCTCTCTATTTGTCCTTTCCTTGTCAATATTCACGTTATATTGTTTTGTTCTATGGTTTGTCGCCTCTTTTCTTAGCTGTAGACTTCTCCCTCCCCCCTCCAAAATAAAAAGAGAGAAAAACAAAACAAAGCAAAACAGCCCTTAGGAAATTTAGAACACCTACCAATGAGATATGGGGAATTGACAATTGATGTCTTTAGCCCTCCCACAGAAAGATCTAGATGCGCCTCGAGTCGGCTCCTCACCGCGGAGACACACTTGATTTGTCGTGAGTTCTGGCGAGGGAATTATTAGTTAGGCTGCAGGGGACAGTCTGGCCAAAGCCACAGTACTTTTTGTGATCTGTACTAGCATCAAGCGTGATGTAAAGGACCAGACAGCAAAAAAACAAACAAACAAACAAACAAAAAATCTGAAATAGTTCATCGCTAATCAAAATTGATTCTGGGAGTTTCTTTTCTCATAAAGTCATATATCTGCGTGATTATTTCCACATATGCTGCTGTCAAGTGGGATGAGAGGAGGGATTTCTAAAACGGGAAATTGCAGAAGAAAACTCTCTCCAAAGATTTGATTTCCCTCTCTGTTATGGGAGCAAAATCATTTTGGTAACTGACAAAAAAAAATGGAAACAATAGTAGAGATGAAGATTTAATGACGAAAACCATTTCTCACAGCTGGCCCCTGATGTGAGTTCATCAGGAAATGAGAGCATAGTGTTTTTTGAAGATCCTTCTCTACATCAATCAGTGCTAGATATACAATTTCCTCTGTGCTGTGTTAAATTTTGTGTGAAATCTCTGCGTAAATTCAAAATCGTCCACACCCCTCACTCAGGAGGATGACCACAAAGTAAATTATTATGTAATATGTCTTGTGATTATAAATTAATGTGTGTGTGTGTGTGTGTGTGTGTGTGTGTGTGTGTGTGAAACACCAAACTGTCTTTTTCATGATTCAAACAGACCAATGGTTTTTATGACTTGTTACCTCCGCCAAGGAAGGAGGAGGTTAAGTGATCATCGATGTAGGTTTGTTTGCAAAATATCTCAAAAAGTTGCAGGAAAAGTTGATAATGACACAAGGAACAGATTGAATTTTGGTAGTAATCAGGGAATTTTTAAATGGATTTTTGAAGGTTTTTTTAAATATTTTTGGCATAGTTTGGACTAAATATTAATTCTGCAGTAAACTGTATGCTTAGAAACATCCGTATTAAGTGCCTTATAAATGTATTGTATTATTATTATCATTATTATAAGGTCAATGAACTTGGGAGTTCTACGTGTAGCTGCGCGTACTGGAGATTTACATGCATGCACTAAATCACATGCTCTGCTGATGATGTAAACTTAGGCTTCTATTCTTTTATTTAATAATTTCACTATTATTATTTCATTTGATAAGGCTTCTATATTGGGAAATTGCATGCATGTTTTGTGGAAATGAGTTGCTGGCTTGGTGGAGGTCTGCGCTCTCTGAGTGCTTATCTAGTTAACATTATTATGGAAGGGGTAGACTGAAGGTGATGAGATGAATGTTTTACAGAAAGGGCAGAACCTACCCAGCAATTAATTGCCAGTCCACTTCCCTTTGGCTTCTCCAAGTATTGCCATAAATCTGCTCCTTATTAGTATTTAGTGAGGTGGTTGTAGAGAAGGAACAAAATGAGATTGCCATTTGTTGCTTGCTATAAGCCTGTGATGATTGAATATAGATGACTTTGCTGAAGTCTTGTTATTAATTGCCATGTGTATCGTTTGAATCAAGGTAATTTGAGATGTCCTCCTGTGCATGTTTAAGAAATTAAAGAAAACAAACACGCACACACATAAAAGACCAGACAGAAGCTATTATCAGAAGCGCAGATGTATGGGGGGAAAAGTAGATACAATGATGTACCGCGAAGTACACTTGAGAGTGTGCCTCCATTAAAACCCATTAATCATGCACTCGAATGCAAGATTTGCATTTTTCGGAGCCTTGTGCCTTACCTTGCGCCAGCCGTGCTAAGGCGCGATGGGGGCGGGAATCCACAGGAAGGTGATTGGCTCTGACTTAATGGAGGGGGTACCAAGTCGGGGAGTGTGTCTTGCATTTTGACATGAATGTACCATGGATGGCCAACACAGCATGTAGAATTCATAATTAACGATGTATAACTTCCTGTTGACAATGCCAGAAATGGGTTTTTCGTTTTCTTAGTATTATGTCACCCCCACCCTCTCTGTGTAACTGGATGCCTCTTAATCCATTGCAGACGGGCTGATTTTGCTACAACACACATTTCCCCTAGATACTTCCCTGGTATACTCAGGATTCATCCTCAATGGGTTAAAGTGTGCCAATACCCTGCGTATTTCATTTGCTATATTTGTAGAATATACTTGAAGCATGCCCTCTGCAAAATATCTTGATTTTCTGGTCATTCCAATTTTTATTTATTGGGGTTTAAATGTAAATTCTAAAGAGTATACAAGGCAAATAAAATGACTTGAAATAGACCAGTTGAACACCTGATTCTTTCAATTGAACAGTCAGGCTACCAATATATATATTTTTTTTTTCAAATACGTCTTGAATAGTAGTGGTATGGGATCAGCTAACCGATAGACATGGAATCTCGATATTATTCATAAAAATGTATGCGTAAAGCTAGAGCACGCATACATCAGTACCGGTACTTATGCAGCAGAACTTAAATGTGCAGAGCACAAGTGCCAAATTGTTGTAGAGATATGATCCGATTATCGAAACATGTATACTTCCATGGGCCGTCACAGGTGAATTATGGCTGTTTTTTGTGTGTTCTAGCTGTACACAAATTTGATTTCCAGAGTATTGGTACACTTTAAGCGTCACAAATGCTGCAGAGAATATAAAAGATAATGGTTTACCCTCGGTATTGTTTGGTTGGGTTTCGTTTTTGTGTGTGTGTGTTTTTTTTATAATCCTTTCATGTATACGTACGTGAATCATGGCTGAGCGGAATTAACAAGCATACCATCCTTATTGAGTTTCATATGTCAGTTCTTTTAGGGCACATTGAAAGTGAGGGTATGTCAGCACCATAGTGGCACAGACGTGACCCCATATTTTAGTCTTTGTCTTTTTATGGTAGATTTGGGATATGGAGCATTCTTTGCTCAGTACTCATATTTCTTAACCATTCTCAACCAACTCAACCTGTCTAACTTGTGTAGAGTGCTTTGATTCATTATGTGAATATTATATCTGAGCACAAATTTTGGGTTGTTTTTGGAAGTTTTTGTTCTGGTTTTTCCTTCTACATGTTCCATTCAACGTGATCGGTATGCAGATTGTGTCGCTAAGTTTGTGACAAAAACAGAATCGGCTGTTTATAATCTCTGGCTTAGCTCTGAAAAATCTGACCTCTCTTTCTTTTTGGTTATATTGTGGTATTATGTATGCGGCTGAAAATTCTCTGAGTGCATAGAAACACAAAAATACCGCACAGAGTGATAATTTCCAGTGCAAGACAAGATAGGGCAAAGGTCATGGCAGCAATCGCAACTTTTTTTTTTCTGTTGTGTGAACCCGTTTTGTAATGCAGGTCACTTATCTTATGAAGGCACATATATAGTGAGCACCAAAGCTATCAGTGCCAATATAGCAAGTTGTTTTCATTTGTGTTATATACATATATATAGATTTGTATGTGCATGTGTATTTGGGAATGCTACATGAGCAGCATGTAAAGTCCTTTGATAGATGTACTAAGTTGTGGATTATGTAAAACTTCCATATCAAATTGGAGCGGGTGCCTAAGGAGCATCATGGGGGGATTTATGGTGTGAATGCAGAATATTGGATGTTAGTGTTTGAGGCATAGTCTATTTCTTTGTTATTTTATGTCCAGCCATTTTCTGACTTGCCATCAGATGATGTTAAAGAGAAGAAAAAAAATCAAATCAAATAAGTCCACATAGTTTCTAGTTTTAAATGTGTTTATTTTGATCAAATATCTTGTATATATATTGTCAAAAGAAAGAATTTGTCAAGAATTTTTATCAAATAAGATGAAAAAAATTGGATATTCATGAATCAATGGTGCTCTTACTGAGATAATATCCAGAATGTATCTTAAAATTGTTTTCTCACTGAATGGAAAAAAAATCCCTGTCATATCTTTTAATAATGTATTTGTCAAATTGAAACAAGGCTACTTTTATACACAAGGCAACAAAAAGATGTCTCCCATATCAGTCATTTACAATTCTGTTCATTTTTTCTCTCTCTTTAATGTGTTTAAATTGCTGCACCAGTTTCAATGAACTTTTCATTTATCAGTTTTTCTGATTATCTACCTATATGTCAGAGTTCAAAGTAATCAACAGAACTTTTCCGTCTTACGTATGATTTTAAACCATGGATGATTTTGTCATAAAACGTAGCTTGAACAGGCAGATTTGAAATGGATCGGGACGTAAGCCCTTAATGTTTATTTTCTGCTGGGGATTTGTCGGATCTCAAGGCAGGTTCATACCAACAGTTTGTCATCAAGTTAGAAAAATTGTCATGCATAAAATTTGATTTGTTATGGTTGTTGTGTTCACTTTTCAGATGGTTCAACTTTTCTGTTTGCTTTTTGGTTTTTTACTGTTGAGGAAGGGGATGGGGTGGGGTTTCTTGGCTACAGGTTATCGGCATGTATGCCATTAACATTCAAAGGTGTTATCTCATTTCAACTTCTAGTGAAGGTTTCCCCAAGGGATAGAAATAGCAGTCAAATAGACTTCTTCCAATTATAACATCCAGGGTAAATGTAATTTCTCAATTTTTTCTGTGTTTTTTTTTTCTGTTTCCCTCTTTCCCTATCTCTCTCTCGTTTGGCAAGTTCTATGTTTGTCACTCATCCCCAATACAAATGTAGAGATGTGTATCGGGACATTATATGTTATTAGAGAGAGTATTAAAAAGGAATCTGTTTATAAGTATAATCACACCTTTCTGTGTTGGGAGAAATTGCTGTAGTCTATTCTATCATTTTGGATAGGAATCATGAAACACTTGGGACTCCACTGCTAGATTTGCACAGTGAAACACCTGTATATGCACAAACACACACATTCATGTACATATCTATATTGTTTGAAAATATGAAATGTATATATATATTAATATATATATATATATATATATATATATATATATATATATATATATATATATATATGATGGAAGACATACATTTCTCCCTTTAAGTATCACTCCAAAAGTTGCAAAGAGAACGTTGATCAAGACAAAAGTGACCAGGCAGAAGAAGTGTTACCATCGTCTTGGTATGTGGCATTAACCACAAGGAGTGTCTCGATTAGAGAAAGGAAAATAACATCTTGCTCAGGGACAGCACATGTTCCTCACTTCACGGAACTGTGTTACTCAAGTTGGAAGTGTTCTCCTCCTGGTCATTACAAGTAAGATGTTTGATACTTGGTGTTTGATGTTGCTTTCAACTGTGAGTTTAACCATTTTGGCCGATGATGTTTTGAGAACATTTTGACACCGTAACAGGGTGCTATTTCATCTTGATCCGTGGTATCGTAGAGGTAGCAATTTAGATATATCCGTTGTGATTACTTACAAGACATGCACAGATGCCTGCAGGGTAACAAAAAGAATCAAACCATCCAGATGCAGTCAATGTAACTCGCATGATGCGAAGACCATTCTGGGTCTGCCATTGCCAATTTGTCATGGTTACAGTACATTTGTATGTTGTGTTTTGTGTAAAGACCTGCAAGCAGCAGAAGTGAGCATTTGTCGGAAGAGTTCCAACTGCTTTGCAGTCCTCATTCCGTGCTGAATCATGGCACCCAGGGACTCATAAAGCTGCGCCAATAATCATCTGCACGGCTTGCATTGGCATTGGCATTGATGCAGTAATGCTCTATCATAAGGGGGTGGGGTGGGACGGTGGGGGGGGGGGGGAGAAATACATGAAGGCCTGGCCTGTCATGTGCACATCTCAGGCTCATAGATAACAAGAGAGAGAGAGAGAGAGGGGGGGGGGGGGGGGGGGGAGGGGGGACAAGGAGATAAAAATAGCCTAGTATTGAACATGTGCCTGTGCTTCACATTTGTAAGTACAACATGTATGTATCTTTATCCCTTTATATCCTATTAAGCCATCATCACAATCTGCTTTATGGGGGGAAACATATTAATCCTGGTTATTGGTTGTCATTTGTTGATTGTACACTTGCTCTTTACAACAACAATTTTTATTTTATTGTCCCTCAGTGCCTTTGCCTTGTAATGTTCTTATATTTCTATAAATCTATTTAAAATCTTTCAAGGCTATTAACCTGTGGTTGACTCATCCAAAAGCAAGCGATATCTTGGCCCTTAAGAATCATAAACCGGAAGCAGGGGGCAGTAATATCATCAGTTTTGACCTGAAGGCTGGGCAATCACTCTGTGGACTTTGAACAGTGCTTGTGTAACAAGTGACGACAAAACAACCCACGACCTTCCCAGGATGTTTATTGATCATGTGATTTCCTGTATGGGGAGTATGGGAAAGATTTTTGCAGCAAAGGGTATAGACGCTGCAAACTGCTGAAATGTTCGCTGTCGCATGCGCTAATATGTTGGCAAATGCTGTGTTTTGATGTGTATTCAGTGTTTTGAAGAATGACTAATACATGTATTCTCCTTGTTTTAAATATCATGCAAGGAGAAAAGAAGAATTCGAAAAAGAAAAGTTAGAGAAATGAAAATGTGCATGACAAAAATCATGAGAAAGATGTATGATTAGAGATGAGGATTCAAGGGGAATATTGATAGCTAATGTGTTTAAGGAATATCAAAGTTTCACCTTTTTTTTGGGGGGGGGGAATGTGGCATTCAAACTGATTTGCAGCGATGAACCAAATTATGATAATGGGATATGCATAGTAACAAAAGCACACTGAAGTCAAATAGTATCATATATGTAGGGTACCCAAACTAAAATGATATTGAGATAAAGAAGGGACGAGAAAATGTGGGTAGCAGGTGCATTAATTGTCGGGAATAATGGTGAATGGTTGGTGGAGAGAAAATCAGAGAGATTTGAGACACATGGAGCTTAAAGGTGTCATCAAGGAGAAGCAAAAATGGATTGGATCTCACCAGTAGTAGGGGGGTTTAGATCGTGATGAAACCGTAATGCTTACAGCATTGTAATCTAGGCTCCTTTCGTAACAATTGGTTACAGTAGTTATGCGTACAGATTTAGATGTTTCTGATTATGATTTCATATAGGGTCATACAGAAAGACATTCAAGAACTACGCATCTAAATGAACATTTATGTATATAATATAGACCTGTACATATATCATTATGGAATGGAGGGAAATTTGGTGGCACAACAACATGTCTTACATTCTGACATCAAACAAATCACCACCACCATGATATCAGGCTTAAAGTAACAAAAAAACTTTATTCTTCCCTTGCCTCAAGCGCCATCGTCCCCAGTCTCGATCCATCTTCTTCCCGACGTGGGCTGAACAGGCCACACCCACTTTGTACAAATGCATGTTCATGACTCTCTCTCTCTCTCTATATATATATATGTATATATATATATATATATATATATATATATATATATATATATATATATATATATATATATGTATATATATATATATATATATATATATATATATATATACACACACACACATTTATCATATGTGTGTGTAAACATAATATATATATATTTGTGTATATATATATATGCATGTTTATATATAATTTTTTTCTCTACGCATACATGCAAATTTATGAAATCAAATTTGATGTGTTTCACCCCAGCCATAGGTATGTATTTCAATTGTTTGAGCATTTATACATTTGATGAAGATTTAAGTAGCCATTTTTCCTTGCTTTTTTTTTTTAGTTGCAGGTATTACTCTTTGCTACTGAAACAAGATCCCCATTACGATTCTAGTGAGCATTATATTTAAGAGATGATCAGGGAAAGAGAGAGACAGAGAGGTAAAATAAGAGAAAATGACAGCGTGATTGTGTGTGTATGTGTGTGTGTGTGTGTGTGTCTGTGTCTGTGTGTTTGTCCACAATCTTGTGACACACAGTTGAGACAGCCAGATATGACAGGTGTGGGTATCATACTCGGGAGGCGGAGTCATGCACAGGGAGCTTCACGCTGCACACGAGTGAAAAGAAGAGATATATGATAGCCAATGGCTGTACACTTTCCATCAATGTGTGTGCATACAACTGTACATGTGAGTGTGTATGAGTGTTTGTGTGTGTATTTGTGTGTATGTGTGTGTGTGTGTGTGTGTTTGTGTGAGTGTGTGTGTGTGTGTGTGTGTGTATGCACTTCAGTGTGTGTAGAGTATATACTGATGCAAACATAGTGCATGAAGGTTTTTTGCTGCTTCCCATCATCAACAGTGACCACTTTCCATCATCATCCGCTGCCCACGGCAACAGAATTAAGCCAAAAATCTCATCCCCCCATTCTTATCTTCCCATCACTTTTTTTCTTGTCTCCCTCTGTCTTCATCTTGTTTCATTGTTTTTGTTTTTTTTTTCTCCCCAATGATAGTATCTTCACTCATCTGCTCTCTTCTTAAAATCTCTATCCATCTCTCTCTCCCCCCCCCCCCCCCCACTCTCTCCTTCCATTTCCTCTCATTTCTGCTTGCCAGAAATTAAGTGATTTGAGGCGGCGGCCGCCATCCGGAGCTCACACCACTGTCACAGGCAGATAGTCTCTTATAGCTCTTGTGGTTAGAAAATCTGCTACTGCTACTCGGCTTGTGTTCATCTCTCTTTTTTCCCTTTGTATTCTGACTTGTCACTGTTTTAGTTTCTTCTTCTTTTTTTCTTTTTTGTGTGCTGTTTTCATCAACTTCTCCCCACTTTCCTTGGGCTACCCACATCATGTTTGATTAAAATCTGACCTGCATTTATTTATGGGAGTGGACAGGGAGAAACCAAATGTTTAGGCTCAAAGTTTAAGGATCACGGCAAAGCTGTGAGAGATTGGAGCTAATAATGAGGCTTTGTACTAGTGCGTGGCTTGCCCTGGATCATGTGATGACACCACTGATTTGACGATCAAGGATGCATTGTCTCCTCCCGACCACCAGAGCTCTCGAGTGAAGTTGTGTTTTTTAGTGGATATTTTTTTATTCTTCTCTCTTTCTACTTTATGATCCCGGTGTCTGCTGCTGGTACCCTTTTGAACTGCTTATTTCTTAATACCATCGTCGCAGCTAGGAGTGGCTGAGCCGCAGCTGCTTATAAGTGATCTGGATGAACGGGGGGAAGGTCTAGGGCTGGCAGAGGAGAACTTCGGTGGTGGTGGTGAGTGCATCGAGCAGTAGAGAGTGGTGCTGGCTCCCCCAAAACCTCTCTCTCTCTCTCTGTCTGTATCTCCTCTGGAGTGATGCTTTGGAAGGCTGACTGCCTCTCGATCCGGCAGTCGCATTCAGGATGCCTCCTCGTCAGTGAAACACGTGGGCGGGCATCCTCTCCGAACCTTTTCCGGGTAACTTACGTGGAATAACCCCATTATTCTCAACCCTCAGCTGTCGTTGCATATGCCACTGGTGCTCTCACAGAGATCTTCAAGACTTTTCCTGCTTGTATACGGAGTATACGACAAACAACAAAAAGAAGATAGTGATCAGCTTCGCCTTTGGTTTTGCTCCATTTTTAAAAATAACGGAGTTTCACAAGAGCCATCCAGCCTGCTCCATGTCGAGTGATTGATTTATAAGGATCTGCCCAACAGACTGATGAGGTATTACCGGTGGGAAGAGTTGGGAAGCAACATCAATATGTCAGCAATCAAAGTCCTTCAGTGACCTCATGATGCAGTTTATTCGAGTAATGATTCAATATTGAGAAGAGGAGTCACATCAGCTGGGTAAAGACCAGTATTACTCGATAGAAACTTCAGCTTGTCTCGTCCGTCTGGTGCTGTTGTGTTTGATGTCCATTTGAAGGGATAGATTCATTGCCTTAATAGCTTGGATTCAAGGACTTTTTTTTACTGTCTTTATTTGATTCTTTGAGCAAGGACAAGGACGTGGAATTACAAAGCCCCTAGCATTTGCTGGTCCCCATGCTGGGAGCGTGCCCATGTGATTTATGTGTGTTCAGTGTTTGTCCAGGGAACAGCTAACGCTGAACAATATGTTCCTCTTTCGCTGGTGCTGCCAGTTTCATGGTGAGTTTTGAAGCAAGATACCATGAACACTTACTTGAATGAAAGGCTCTATTAGTAAATATTATGCGATTATGACTTCATGCTCTCCTTATCATATTCACTCTTGCTAAATGTGAAACATGTTTAATGTTAACCAACTAAGCATTCGTGCATTTGGGGAATATGTCATGACCTTCACCCCTGTTTGTCAGTTTTTTATTTTTTATTTTTGTTCTGTAAAGATATAGTACTTTTGATATGATTTATATCACTACCAACAAATCCATATTTATTCATATGTAAATATATACACAAAAGATAGATACAGACATGTACTAATATATAGTAGATATACATGTATATAAATATGTGTGTGTATTCATGTGCTTGTGTGTATGTGCTTGTGTGTGTGTGTGTGTGTGTGTGTGTGGGCATTTGTGTGTATGTGTTTGCATGTGTGTGTGTGCATATGTACCTGCATTCATTTATGCTGACTTTATATTAGTATGTACCCATGAAGACAAATCAAAAAATTTACATAGATTTACATAGCCCTGACTTTTCATCTTATGCAGATATGAACATGTTTGCAAAACATAATTACACAAGTGTCAGACTGATTACATGGATATATCGGGAAGAAACAATGTCAGCCAAACAGCCATCCATCACTATACCCCTTGTGCAAAGTCTGAGGCTCATTCAGTTCCATAAACAGAGTAAATATAGCACCACATATTGTGCTTCTTATGCTGCAACTGTCAGCAGCACTAAAAAGCTGGAAGCAAAGATGACCAGAAGTACATGCATAAAGTGGATCTCTTAAGGCAGGGGCGGACACAAATATCCAAGCCGATAAGGGAGGCTACAACCAGTTGGAAGAGAAGTTTAGACATCACCAGATTTTTATGTGAGTCTCAGATACAGCAGTATAAATGTTTACAAACAGTAGTGACTGGCAAAAGTGGGAGATGTTCAGAAAATTGTTTGTTCATCTTTGACCTATCCCAGTGACAGTAAACTCGCAGCACTGATTGTGAACGTGCTTGGTCAACATGGAGCGTACGAGCGTAATCTAATGTACCTGGTGGAAAATGCCAGAGTGAAGACAGCATGTGACGGGGAAGAGAGAGACGGAGGAAATTATAAAGAAGTTTTGACTGGAGAGGTTTACCTGGCTGTCATTATTCAGCGTTTACCCATCACAACCTAGAAACCACAATTCTGTGAGTTTGGTGTTTTATCTGCTTATGATTTACATAATATTTACATTTTACTGTTAGTGTTTCATGGGGTTACAAAGAAAGTACTGTAAAAGTGGAAATGTTTGCAGCGTGGAAGTTTTCCTTGCATTTTGCGCGACCAGGAATCAGCAAAAAATAAAAACATGAGAATGCATGTGCACGCCATATGTTCCATTAATGAATGTCTCGATTCCGCAGAATTAAAAACATGCGTCATTCATCTTACCCTGCCGAGCACAAAAAATTACTAACACGAAAATAACTCACACGAAAATAACCACTTATGCAGTAGTTGAGCCCCTTTGTTCCCTTTGTTATGGTTACAGAATCTTCTTAAAAGCCTTTTTACTTACTACATTTATAATGGATTCTTGATATGGCAACACATTTTAAAAGAAATTAATATTAGATTGATGATAATAATTTGGTCCTCACTACCCAGGGTAGCCTCTTCAGTGTTGCCACTGCTCTACCAGAGGGCCCTGCTATTATTATTACCCTAGCGTTGCCAGGTACCCATTTATACACCTGGGTCAAGAGGGACATGGTGGGTAGAAAAATATCTTGTCTGAGGACGTAGGCATCTGAGGTAATTCAACTTGGGCCTCGGATTGAAAGTCAAGAGTCTTGTACATTGTGCCACAGTGCCCCCACAGTCACAGTTTCATCATCAAATTTGCTAATTTTGGTCATTTTTAATTGTCATTTCAATTCTTACGCGTAATTTAACCAACGGAAATAATCGTTCTCCAGTATGTATGCAAGAGAATGCACAGATGTCAATTTGGTGATTAGACAAAAAGTTCTGCAGCAGCCCCACCCCCACCCCTGCCCCGACTTGATTGATTAAAAAAAAGGTACATAAAAGTCCTTAATACTTAGCATATCTCATCTTACGTAGCTGAAGTTTAGCAGGATGGTGAGAGTAAATGCAGCATGCAGTGGGCCTTGTTTCTCCCCCAAATTGTGTGTGGCTAAACTACTTCGTTGCTTAGCAAAGCTAGCAAAGCTAACCAGACTAGTGTATCAGAGGCTGTTTTCTAAGCATCAAATTAAGTGGTGTGCTCAGAAGAAGATAAAATGAGAAAATATATATTTACTTTGTTTTAAAAGTCTGTAAAGGTGTAGCAAGTGACAGATGAATTTTTTCCATTAACATGCAGTAAATACAAAGTAATGACCCCCCCCCAAAAAAAAACAAAACACAAAAAACCAACAACAACAAAGGGTAACGAAACTCCGTTATTTGACAGGAAATTTATACTGGGTTGTTGATGGCCCCAGAGCAGTTTTATTGCACATAATTGATAGTCATAAATCATCTTTTGTATGTCATTAGTTATTAATACCCAGGGTAGATATTTACTGAACCCTAATTATGCACTAATCTTGTGCATATATGCTATATGTAGCCCCCCCGCAATTAAAAAAAGACAAGAAAAAGCCAAGGAGTATCTAATACCTGGAAGCTTACAAATCGGCAACATTGAGCGTGGTGTGGAGTAATCATGATAGCTGCAAAATGATCTATACATACAGTTACTGTGCTTACACATTCATTTCTATACATTTGTACAAATAAATTACATTTATACATATAGACATACTGTATCTGCCAACAATAAAGCCATAATATTTTTTTATCAGAATTGAAGCAGTCAATTCCGAGTGCAGCCTGTACATCACCACAACCAAACCATGGTCTTCACTAGCTGTGGAATCTCCTGCTTAACCAACACACTTAATCGTATATGAGACTATGCAATGTGCCAATGAGCATTTCTGTATCTTCCTTTGAATCAATTGATTTTATAAACAATGCTTCTTTACACAATCAAGTGACAGCTTGTATTTTGTCATCAGCTACTATTTGTTGATGTTTTAGTGCCAATTTGAGGAGATTTAACAAAGTCTGAAACACAAGGCGTTGCACAAACAAGTATAAGTAAGTTGGCGTAGCCATACGCAACACATGTAGCTGTGACTGCATGCATTTCTTTAAATAATGAGAATCATCAAGGGCAGTAAATTTGTTATCCTCTCGTGATATTTTCACTTCAAAATTAAAGATCCTCCAGCCTGCAGTTTCAGACGAGTGTAATTACATACCGAGGGTTTAGTTTCTTTCTTTCCTTTTTTGGACCTTACTAGGATTAGTTTGAGTTAATGAATAAAAAAACAATTACCTCAGAAGTCAAACTACCTAAACATGATTTCATACAACTTTGAAACAAGCTCGTTTCGGTGTGCACACGGTGGCCCCACAAATGTGTATGGGCTGAAATCAACATGCATATTTAATCACCACTCTTAGCTGCCTTCCCGCCCAAAGCCTGCAAAGACTCAACACTGAAATAATGAAGTGAATAAAACACAACATGCGGAAAGCCCCCCTGCCACTTGTTCTCAGTAATCCGCGGGGCTGCGCATCAAGAATTCTCGCTACGAGGACGTAAATTATGCAAGGGGGAAGTTTCTGCAAGCGCAGCCATCCAGGGTGATTAACCAGCTAATTGCACCTGATTCATCAGATGAAAGGAGGCTACTGTCTGGGGTAGGAACATGTCTTCTTCGAATTGCAAGGTGTGAAAGAGAGAGAGAAAAAAAAACCAATACCAAATGAAAGGAGAAGAGTAAATGAAAGAGAGAGATAGATAGATAGATAGGTAGATAGATAGATAGATAGATAGATAGATAGATAGATAG
Organism: Diadema antillarum; assembly: GCF_040938485.1. Classification (NCBI taxonomy): domain Eukaryota; kingdom Metazoa; phylum Echinodermata; class Echinoidea; order Diadematoida; family Diadematidae; genus Diadema; species Diadema antillarum. Next base: position 567,363 of record NW_027270942.1, on the reverse strand, counting down.
ATCAATAGATAGATAGATAGATAGATAGATAGATAGATAGATTGATTGATTGATTGATTGATAGATAGATAGATAGATAGATAGATAGATAGATAGATAGATAGAGAAAAAAGAGAGAGATGTGCAAATTGTAGACATACCAACAAAGACAAGACACAAAAAAGAAAAGGTGAAGAAAAAAAATGCACTGGGATAAGGGGCAGATAAATACTGACGAGATGAAAGAAGGAGAAAGAGAAAAGAGAGAAAAATGGAAATATATAGAAATGAAGAGTTTGATTGTAAAACAAGTTAACTCCATTCTTGTTAATTTGAGATATTTGCGATTAAATCTCATGAAAAACAAGAAAATAATAAGATAATATGGGATATTTGCAATCATAACATGAAGTATATTTCTTGTCATGTAACAAGTGACGTACTGTTGGAAAGGTTTTATTTTGTAGTATCTGATGATGGACTTCCTTTAGAAAGTTTTATAATGGCACTTAATATATTTTGCAATCAAACCCTTTAAAGGACAAATCCACCTTCATAGACATGTGGATTGAGTAAATGCAGCAATATTAGTAGAAACATCAGTGAGAGTTTGAGGAAAATTGGACAATCCATTCAAAAGTTATGAATTTTTGAAGTTTCTGCTCAGTCAGTGCTGGATGAGAAGACTACTACAGCCTGTGATGTCACATGTGTACAACGATATAATGAAAACATAAAGAAAATTCAACATATTTTCAATTTTCTCGCATAATAAAAGAATGCTTGCCTTACCTCTTTCAGAAGGCAGCGGGTATAACATTACCCTTAACATATGTTAGTAATGAGTCGAGGAAATGTGCACTTTTTTCAAAAAATAAAAATATGTGAAATTCTCTCTATATGTTCCTTATATTGTTGCATGCATGTGACATCATACACTGTAGTAGTCTTCTCACCCAGCAGTGACTGTGCAGACACTTTAAAAATTCATAACTTTTGAACGGATTGTCCAATTTCCCCCAAACTTTCACTGATGTGTTCTAATAATATTGTTACATTCATTCATTCCACATGTATATGAAGGTGAACTTGTCCTTTAAATGTAGGTTATAAGGTAGACAGAGAGAAATTGCCTCTAGATCAACACCCCTATACACACCCACACCCACATGTATATCATAATATACTCATCCACAATTATCATTGTTCACAAAGCGGTTTGGGAAAAATCAGCTTCAACAAAAAATATCGGGGAAATGGGACACACTCGAACAATTGTTTAAAACTACCTGTGGGGCCTTAGAAAGAGAAGTGATGCAGATACGGAACTTTAGAGTATCAGGTGAATTGGGTCTGGATGAGATTCAACATCAGCTTACATCAGTCAAGATGGAGGCAGTGTCATTGATATAGGATAAAGCATAATGTCGGCCGTACCTTTAGAAGGAGAAGAGCCTGCCACTTGGAGTAATTTTGTCACCTGTGGCTCGCGGGAGAATGAAAGCCAGGTTGATAGGGAGCAAATCAAATCAGCTCTTTCATTTTTCTTTTTCTTGTGATGTTTTTTTCTAAGACAAGCTTGATGTTGTAACCATGGTAACGCAACCCTCCTAGGTTTCTCATCATGAGATAAAAGTGCCGTTGATGCTCACACAGTCAGTAGTCCTTTGATCAGCTGCTTGGCTGAAGCAACAACCAGGGGGTTAAGGAGTAGTGGGAGTGCTGTGGTAGATCATTATCCCTACCACCTGTAGGCATATTGTGGCAGGTTGTTGAAGATAGAAAAGGTTGCCATAAAGACAATAAAACTGGCCTGGATGACTTACATTTGACTCTGTAAAACTCATCAGAACTTACATAAGTCACGTGTGCTGTGTACTTGTCTTATGCGTGAGCTTATCCCTTTCATTGAGTTTTTCAACAACAGTCAATTTGAATGCACAAAAAAAAAATACATGAGAGCTGTTACCCTGCTATGCATTTTATTTTTTGGCTTTGCATTACTTTTGTGTAAATATATCTCTCTGTTTGATAGCGTATTATTAACCCGTTGAGGGTAGAATGATTTTGCTATCACACACATTTCCCGTAGACACCTGCCCAAGTATTCTCGGGACTCGTCCTCAACAGGTTAAGCTGGCAGATTTTATTTTTCATGCTATGCTTTTTTGATCTGTACAGATTTTGTATCTCGGCTGTAAATGTAAAAACTACAGGAACTTGTATTCAGTAGTTGTAAAAGTTTGAATACACACTGTGTCAGGTTAACATGCATCTATGTAAGGCACTCTAAGTTTAGTTTTCCATGCAAACAAAAGCATTGTTCCAAGTAAAGTGAATGACACGACAGAAGGATATGAAAGACTGAGATAATTCAATAGACTAATCAAATCTGCAGCAGTGAGGTGAATATTTAAATTCACTGCCCATATTGTAAGCAGAAACTGTAATCACCAACCTAAGCTTTTTTTCTTTCTTCTTCAGCCAAGAAAATTAAAGTAAATTTTAAAAAAAATGTATATCACAATAAATTATGATGAAAATACACATATTAGTCTTTATTTCTTTACTTTTCATTAAGGAAAAGGCAGAGAAGAAATGTGAGGCAAACTTTAACCTTGACATTTCTCTTTCCCCCTCACCCCAACCTTTTAAATAGTGTGATGTGAATTGTGGTATGCAATGACAAAACGAGCCTCGTAGCACGAGGCCAGACATAAACCGTCTTGATAACTCTCAACCCTTTCTGTACCAGAGACTTTGGACAGTGTGTACAATGCTATGGGATTTTCTGTGACAATTTGAACTCAAAGCACTTAAAGACTCGATGTAATAAAAGGTCTTGTGCAATCTAAAGAGCCAGTTCAGCTAAAGCGACACTCTTGGAAAACTGATGACAAGTGTATAGAAACACCAGGAATAAACCAAGAAGCCTTTCAGATATTTGCAAATGCTATCTTTATTTTTTTTTCTTCCATTAGTCATTCTTCATTACATCGCCTTTGGAAAGCTCACAGGCTGCTGCTATTGTAGAAATTGTATGACCTTGTTTAATTTACTGGAAAATGTGGCAAATGCATCGGAATGAATAGGAAGGAAATTCTGAAAACTGAAGGACTTGGGTGGAGAAGGCGAGAATAGTGCTGGTTTCTGTGCATATCGTCTTTTTTCCAGCAGATATTCACCAAAACTTCAATAGCTCTTTTTCTTTCATTTTTCCTGTTTATTTGAAAAAGAAAAAGATCAGAGTTGGAAGAGGTCAGAATGAACTTTACACCAACACAGCTTTGGTAAAAGTACACATTCATATCATAAAGCAAGATGTGGCCTTTTTTTTTTGCAGGGTTGCTTTCAAATTTTCATACAGGGAAAAAAAAAGAAATAAAATGCAGTGCAAACCTGCAAATATCATGTTAGGAGCTTCAAAGTTGCCCATTCCGTACTGCCCAAATTGGTTTTTGCTGCTGTGTTTGTGATTTATGTGCTCAATATTGGAGACCGTGGCTTACATTTGTTGAATGGGAAGATGTGAACTTGACAGATTGTTGAGATTTGTTTTTCTTTTATCTTTTTATTGATTCTTTATTTGTCTACCGTCGGTGATTTAGAAAGTGGTTATGTGTCAAGTGTTAGATCGTTGTCAATATTGGTTTTGGATGGATGGTTTGCTGTATTTTTATGAGGAATTAGGAGCAATAGGGATTTGATTCTAGAGGTTTCTTTTATCATAGAAGAGAGCGGGAACTAGTGCAGTGGGTTTCAAAGTCAGACAGTGTTTGTTCTTAACATGAATATTTTATGAAATATCGCAAACTTGACAGCACTAAGTGAGGGGTAAAAAGAGAAAGTTAATGAAAACTTAAGAATCTAGTTACAGATGAAAATCCTAATCTTATGTTTGTGAAGTGACATTATTGACTTCAAAGAAAAAAACACAAACACACACACAATAATGTGATGAATCTTCCTCTTCATAATTTCAGAAATGAGAAATTGGGATTTGCAAATATGGCTAAGTGTTGCCCGAGAGTCTGACCACAGTAGGTCTGGACATATTGAAAGATTTAGAGAGGGAGAACAATTATAAGTGTGAGGCTGACCTTTAATAGAGACCAGAATAGCTGTAATTAAAGGGTAGCAATATTTGTGTATGAGTGAAATACATGTATGACTTGCAGCGAATGCAAAATATATTTTAATTGTCTGTAGTTGTTTGATTGTTATTGTACTTCACTTGGAGACACTTCACCCCAGTATCATGTCTAAAATAGAGTGGATACCCCTCACAAAGATAGGTCAAAGTACTGTTCCATGGCTATCAGTGCCATCTCTATCTCTCTTCTCTCTCTTGTCTACTCCATATCTCTCTCTTTCTATATCTCCCCCTAGCCTTTTCATGTCTGCCCTCTCTCCATATCTTTCTTTCTTTCTATATATATAAATATATATCTATATATATCCCCATCTATATCTCTCACTTTATTTCCATCTCTTCCTCCCCCCCCCCCCCCTCTCTCTCTCTCTCTCTATCTATCTATCTATCTATCTATCTATCTACTGTGTCTTCCCTTCTGTCTCTGCCTACAGTTTTGGTTAGGGGGAGAAGTTCATGCTATTCAGTACACAAATGATTTTGAATCGTAGCTTGAATAAACTATCACTTCAAACATTTCTTTCTTTTTTTTTGCAGATGAATACAAAATCACTTCCCCCATCTATCAATCTTATCGCATTAAGTTTATCACTTTGCGATTCCATTCCATTGATAGATTGAATAATCTGATCACTGTTGGTGTCTTCTTTTCTGTTTTATTTTTTGTATCATTTGTTGTTGTTGTGATGTGTGTGATGTGTGTGTGTATGTGCATGCTGTGTAAATAAATAAATGTGTGTACATGGGGCGTTTGGATGTGTGAATGTGTGTGTCAGTATGTGCATTCTTGTTTTGTTCTGTTTGTCTTGTTTGGTGTGATTTTGTTTTTAATATTAACTTTCAGAGCAAGTTTTTGTTGTGGATATATACAGGCACGCACACACACTCCAATGATGTAATGATAATTGATATTGAATCTGTGCTATGTTAGATGTCTAAGGAAGAAAATTTATTACTCATATCATGTACGTATTACTCAGTAGAATGTATCTCAACTTTGATCATATTGATTCGAATCTCTGCTCTTTTCTTTTTGTCTCCAACATGCAACCCTCATCTCCCCCTTCTCCTTTATATAATCTCCATTTTCTCTCTCTCTTTCTCATTCTCTTTCTCTACTTCTTTTCTTTTCTACCTTCTCTTCTCCCTCTTCCGATCCTTTTTCCTCCAATGCTGACCTCATCAATGACCTTATGACTGACCACATCACTGTCGTCCCTTGGTTGCATCTTGCCTCTTCTTCCATCATTCTCCACACACTCAGCAGGTGAGTCAATCCAGTTCCATAAGTCTTTACATTAACTCACACTCTCGCCCCTCCGGAGGGAGACCTATACTGCTCCGATTAACCCCTACAGCCCTGCATTGGTGTCACTGTCTTCTACATTAACCCAACACCTACCGAATTGTGTAATTGCCATAGACTTGGCAGTTTGCCCATCAAAAGCAACAACTCAATATAAAACATTCTGCAGATGGCAGAGGGAGAAGAGAACCTTTTCATATATATGTATATATCTGTACATGCTATGTCTATGGGTGCGTTTATCAACTTCTTTACTCGGCAGAAACAGGTTATCCAAACAGCTTTCAAGGAATTTTTACGAGTTGACAAACGCAAAGCTGTTTTGAAAGCCCATTAGGAAAGCCTTTTCGAAAGCCCCAAATTTGTGGCTATCCAAACAGGTTTCCTGAACAGGTTTTCAGAAACCTGTTTGTAAAAGCCTTTTGGAAGTTGATAAACGCAAAGCTGTTTTGAAACGGCTTTGTAGTCTTGTACTTCAGTACTTGTACTTCTCCTCGGGTCGAATAGCGCAATGCAGCTGTGCAGTGACAGGCCAGTTAAAAAATCGTGTTCGCGAAGAGAGTTGATAAACGCAACTATTTTGAAAGCCGTTTCTTAAGGGCTTTGGAAAGGGCTATTGAAAGCCGTTTAAACAGGGAAAAGTTGATAAACGCAGCCAAAGTCTTATGCCGCCACTCAGAAATATTTGAAGTATGTGCTAAACTGGAGCTGCCTCACAGATAGGAAGACAATTGATTCATGTGGCATTGCATCATGACTCGTCACTCTTAAAGGAAGATATGTCTTTATGATGGTAATTGCTTTTCGCTGTCCCTTCTTAGAAAACAAGCGGCACATTAATAGTACAGACAGTCAGGGCTTTGGAAAGGGCTCTTGAAAGGGCTATGGAAAGGGCTTTTGAAAGGGCTATCGAAAGGGCTATCGAAAGCCGTTTAAACAGGGGAAAGTTGATAAACACAGCCTATGTCATTGTGTGCATGCATGTTTGTGTTGAATGGTATCATTCCTGTCTTGCAGGGTACTGCAGAGGTCCCAAACAAAAAGAACTTATAAGCTTTGTCTGTGACAATTGAATATGTTTCAATACTTGAATGGCGGCAACATGGGCCAACATTTTTGTGAGAAATGTGTGTGCCATGAGTGTGTGTGTGTGTTTGTGTGGGTGGATGCATGCATTTAGAATTATAAGACAGGAAAGATACAATTCTAAGACAAAAAGAGTGCATAATCATTATTGAAAAATAAATCATGTCAAAGGTTTGGTAGTCAAAGCCTATATCAATGATGCAGGATGATCCTAGGATGGTATGTGCAATATCTGTGGTTACCGACAGTACCTGCTTTACAATTTGCCATCATAGTTTTTTAATTCCACCACAGCTTAGCTCTCTTGCTACTGTTGTCTAACTTGTTGTCTAATCTTTAAATGATCTCCTTTCAATTAGCGGTCTGGAGAGGGCAAATCTTTCTCCTCGTGACCCCAAACATTGGTTCCATACCATATTGACCTCAGTGTAAAATATGGCTTGGTTCTATGACATCGTATTCAAGTAGTTTTTACTGTTCATTGGTTCCCTGCATATCATGGATTATGTTATCATAGGACCACAATCTTTAACAGAATATGAGTGTAATTAAAAGAAAATGTCAACATTAAAGACAGCTTCCCTGACTGAAAAAAGAAAAATGTTCATTTTCTGCTGCTGTTATGTAGCCTTAAAAGTGAGAATGTGTGTGACAGCTCGTAGTAATGCAGAACGAAAGCTGTACTTGCAACCTGCATAAGCTTCCAGCGGTATGAAAGTACAAGGAAGCAAATCACATCTCCATACACTTTAAAAGAATGTAAATACATTTCCCATTTTGACTGTTGTTTGTCAAAGATTCATTCATCCATGATGTAATCTGATAAAAAAGTGCAAGAAGAAATGAGGGGTGTTTGGGGTTGGCATGCAATCACCTGTGTACCACCTAACCTTGTGTAGTATGGGTCAGTGTTTTCTAAAAGCAAAGGAACAGGGATACAATAGTGGCTAGGCTTTCATGCTTCGATCTACTTCAAAGCTACGTGAACTTGAACTATACAGGCTAACAAATACTTTCAACATGGGCCATGAGTGACTGCAATTGCATTTATCTACCATGCTTTTGTAGCTCACTTGTCTGTCACCTGACAAGACCTTCATCTTGTCCATTGTTGTATATTTTTTTAGAGTAAAGGGCCTATTACTAGACCTACCTCTAGACATGCACTCATCAATGGTGCATGAAGCAAGAGACATGGAAGACTGGCCTACCCTAGTGACTGTGTTTGCATGAAAGGGAGTGTTATGCTTTTCTTGTTTTGAGAACTCATGCAGATTAATCTGCAGTACTCCCCCAAGGGTTCAAAGATTATGAATGTATCCACACACACATTTACGGATGCCTTCATTTCGTTGGGTGTTTTTTAATCTGATAGGTAATATGAATCTATACGAGGTTGTCACATATACAAAAAAAAAGATCCTTGTGTTTACTTCCTTATTGCTTCGGAGAATTATGGTGTTTTGAATTTAGTCTTTTCATAGCAGAGGAGAAAGGTTTTTGTTTGTGTGTGCAGTAGATGACATCGACAATAAAGCTACACGCACACGATTTCTATTCTACCTACAAACCAGTGATACTGTCACCAAGTTATTGTGTATCTGTTGAATGTAAACAAATAAAGCAGAGAGATAAGGATAGAGAATAGTAACATTTGAGAATCACCACATATGATTATGATTATACTTTGGTTGAAAGTCTGAAAACAAAGTTTCATAGTATGGAGAGAATTTAGCAAAAAACAAAAATAAAAATAAAATCACACTGCCTTAAAGACTTATCTTACCAGTATGCTACACCTCCTAAGCTGCATGCAATCTCCGATGCCTTATTAAAGAAAAAAGGAAGTTATCTATTCGTGAGGAAGAGAGGAGTATCTAAACAACAGCGAGTCACTTGACTTATCTCCTCACATGCATTCTCTGCCCCCATTTATATAAAAACCAATGGAATTTACAAAACAGAGTCCCCCCCCCCCCCATCCCCGTGTTGACCTGAAGTCACATCAACAGTTCGCCTGACTGCGCGACAGTTTCCGAGCAATTAACTTGAAGCAACTGCAGAACATGCAGTGGCGTTGTTTATTTCTCTCTGGCTGCTTGCGCTCGACTTGGCAGAGGCTTGGTGAAAAGGAAAAGAGGTGCACTGCATCCAGCATGTGAACAAGGATGTGTACATTGGATTAACCCCAACACGACCAAAGCCAAGACCCAACATGTGTGAAAAGCCATGGAACTTGGGGGCAGTGATGCTGGGAGGGTTAAGATAGATTAAGGCATCTTCTACCAGCACTTCTCTCACTTTACGTCACATCACAAAGTTGCCATCTTCTTCATCCTTGTCTTGTGGCCTCGTCCACTTGTTCTGTGCCCATCTTCTTTCCTTCTTTCTGTTTTTTTGTTGTTGTTGTTCCCAGTTATGTTTCCCCCTTTCCTCCCTCTTTTCTCTTATTCACAGGAATAGTTAACCATTTGCCTTCTGTTAAGTTTTGATTTGTTTCATTGGTTTTCTTTTTGGAGGGCAAGTTGTGCAGAGGGGGAGGGTGATAGTTTGGCAATTATTGGCAAACCATTCTGTTGGTATTTTCAAGTAAGACTCTCTCTTCTTTACTTTTGTTCTTATTGAAGAGACACTTCATACATAGATAGAAAGATAGATAGATAGATAGATAGATAGATAGATAGATAGATAGATAGATAGATAGATAGATAGATGGATAGATTTATAAATAAAAATGTATAGATATAGATGTAGATATAGATATGGATATGGATATGGATGTGGATATGGATATGGATATGGGTATAGATATAGATACAGATATAGATATATAGGTACATATACATAGATATAGATATATCAGGGCTCGACACTAACTCTTTTCTCTGATGGTTAGAAAGAGACATGTAGTGGCCAAAAGGAAAGCAAATATAACGATCCATTTTGAATCTTAGTTTGCAATCAGGCCACCAAAGGATAATCTTTTTAAGAAAATGTTTGTTGCTATATGTAACACATGCTTGTTTGTATAAAGAAATAAAATCTACAGTTGTGTATGTACATACGTACATATGCACTCATGAAATCTGCTGTTTGTATGAACACATACCCATGTTCTCACATCATCTCTACCCAATTGTTTCTATCTGTGTGGGTGTATGTGTTTGTCTGCTTCATTTTACCTATTATCAAAGAATGCAGAGAAGCTTAAACAAAGAAGACTTTGTATGCGGGTACAATGCCTTCATGTTTCTCTTAAAAATGCATTTATTCAGTCAGTCTGTAGCCGCTAAAAGTGTCATTTTGTCATTTCCATTATACAGCCGGACTGACTTCTTAAAGAGTGAAGACCCCCTTAATACCGTCCCATTTCCTTCTCATGATTAGTCCGCGACTATAAAAACCCTCTGTGGTATTTAGACTGCAATCAACCTCCCATTTGCTGGCTGTACCTACTTTTCTATGGGGCTCATCTTGCTCCTTCATTTTTTGTTTTTGTTTCCATGCCATCTTGTGCAAGTAAGAAGGCATTGGCTGATTTCTATTTTCCCCCTGAACATACGTTTCATTTATTTCGTAGTTGTTTTGCTTCTAATCCCCTGCATTATGATTGCTGTATTTGAGTAATTTTCCATTTTCTTTTCGGGGGGGGGGGGGGGGGATGGAGTGGAATATTAGAAAACAAAAGGGTATGGATCATTTCTTGCAACAGGGTGTTTCGAGAAGGGTGCTGACATATAAAGTATCAGGGCCAGAAAGATGAGGGGATGGGTGGGTGGGGCCTGAAAGACTATGTCATATATTCTGTGTGTCTTTCAACTTTCAGATGTTTTTTTTTTCTGTCTGTCTGTTTGTTAAGCTCATTCCATTTCTAGTCTTCTTTTAAGCCTATCCCTCTGCCGTAAATTCCTCACTAGACGTATTTCTTCTTTCATTCAATTTATTGTGTCAAGGGAAAATGCTCGCATACATTTCTGAAAATGATTGATAACTCAGTTTTTAATACTTTTTTTTGAGGGGGGTTAATGTCTTTCTGTCCTTGCCATAATTTAGAGTTTAGTAATATCTACTCAAAGTCGTCATGATTTACTTTTTTTTTCATTTATGGTCTAATTTCTTTATTTTCTTAAATCATGTGAGTTACGGCCATGGATTGTTGATTTCATATCAGGTCAGCCATGAGCTGCTGTGTTGTGTCATTCACGAATCGTTACAATTGATTAAAGATTTAACAGAGTAATTGATTGGAGGCCAGCAGCATGGTGACTTGCCACTGATGCCAGCTGTCTTGGAATACTGGATTTTGTCTTTTGATGGATAGGCATGTTTACATCATAAGGTCATATGGATATTATTGTGCATGAAGGAACAACATACCCAGCCCCCCCCCCCCCCCCCCCCCCCCAAAAAAAAAAAAAAAAAAAAATTGTTGTCCATGTTTTTAGGCCAAGCCTAACGTAACCCAGGTCAAGCCTAATGTAACCCAGGTCAAGTTACTTCATGTATTTATTTTTATCAAATCAGTGTATAAATGCCAAATGCCCTTAATCAGCTAGGAATGGTGTGTTTTTTCTTCATTTGTATACATGTTTGTTTTCTTCATAGAGGGCACTTATACAAAATATACAAAGTAGCATAGCCAGTAAGGAATAAAAACAAAATTGGAAAATAAAAGCAAATACACAAGAAGTACAAACACAACTGAAAGATAGCATGAAAAAAAAGTACTTTAGTATGTACAACAGTATGAAATTCATTCCATATATTCCTCTGCACCACCAAATAGTTCACTAGATTGATGTTGTATTATTAGTGCCGTACTGTATGTGCCGAATATTTTGCAAGGTTTTAATTTTTTTTCGCGAATTTCACGAGTCGGTTGCTATTTGCAAATTTAAAGATACGCGAAAATGTTGACTCTGATTCCGGTATGAATGTGACATGCATGTTGACATTTCTCTGTTCTGTACCATACTCCATGATAGTGAATTTAACCACTCGCAAAATCATCTGAAAGTCTCAATTCGTGGAAAATTTAACTTCTAGGAAGAGCTGAAATTTTCACCACGTGACCATGATGTATTCAGCCGATGCCTCGTTGCTATAGTCTTTCAGTATCACATAGTTGACTTCAGAGACACTGGGGAGCTAGGAGACGACCTCGTCGATGGAATCAGTTATGTGTAGGGTCAGCTCAGGTTAGTAGGCACAGGAACGGCTGTGTGCCACATGCGAGTGAATATTGAATGTGGCGCCTCCGTCAAAGGCATTAAGTATAGCCAAATGTGACACAGCAGAGAATTAGTTCACTTCAAGTTAGCATAATAGCTAGAGTTTCTGGCGAAACCTGTAGATTTCTTCTTTTTTCCCCCTCTCTCTAGCTCTCTCTTCTATTGGTGGACATGCAATTTTAAAACAAATTGACAACTTTGTTTCTCTTTTCCCCTTCAAGCACAGACAGTTTTTCACATTGTGTCTTCATTTCAGACAAGTAAATGACAAATGTGACACCATTCAAGTTAGGAGATCTTGCAGTTCTTTTCTTGGATTAAACTGAGTGGATCTTTTGTGAGACATTAATGGAGGGGTTAGAAAGGAAGAACCAAAATTGTGTGAAGGTAAAGACATGTAACAACAACTGCAATTATTCTTTTTTTCACTGAGGCAGAGAGAACACTAATGTAGTCTTCATTCTAACTTCAACCTTAGAGTGACACTTTTGGACATGTGATAAAGGCAACATGCATTTAAGGTTCATCTCTTTGGTTTACACGTATCTTATTCTCTCTCTTCCTGTCTGTCTTTCTTTCTTTCTCACTCTCTCTCGCTCCCTCTTATTCCTCCTTTCCTGCAAAGACACTTATCCCTTTGTGCTAAAACAGAAGTGAATAGAAGTAGAAAGCCATGCTGCAAATGCCTCTGAACTGTTGCATTAAACTGTCAAAGAGTGCATCCCTTTTCCACAATCTTGGGGGGCAATCCTTGACTTTTGACAAAGGAAAGAGTACTTGTAACATCCTGACCCTAGTGATCAAAGGAAGCCTCCCTTTCATAGCAAGTTTGATTAGAGTCCTTTTGCCATTCAGCTCTCCTGCCCCTCCCCCATCCCCAATTTAAATGCCCTTGCCTTTCACCAAGTAATCCCAAGAATCACAAGGGGGTTTAACCTGTTGAGGAAGGGCTGATTTTGCTACAGCACCCATTTCCCCATAGACTCTGGCCCGAGTATACTCCGGGGACTTATCCTTGACAGGTTAAGATTCAAGGCCTCTCAAGGTACTTATTCCAGGTTAGAGGAGCTATAGTTTCAACTACTTTAGTTTCCAAGAGTTTCCAGATTTAATTCCCCGACATAGTACCTATGAATCATTAGCAGACAGGAATCTGTATGATTGGCCTGTAACAATACCACTGTGACAAATTGTGCACCTTGTTATGCAGAGTATCTAGACGGGCAACAAATACACGTATTGATAGAGTAATATGCAACTTGTTGAATGTACAAAGTTATCAGGAAGGCTGTGTCATAACAGATTGCGGAAAGCAAGTTCAGACAACAAAATTTCTCACCACTGTGGGACTAGGGCAGAAGGTAAAATGAAAGAAAAAAATTGCCTGAAAGATACAGAGATGGGCAAAGTTAGTAAGAAGAATGAAAGAGAGAGAGAGTGTGTGTGGAGTAAAAAGGAGGTTCTGCAAAAGCTGTTATTTTCGTAAACAAATGTTTTCATGAAGGAGGAAGTCACAGACATTTTTGCGAGATGTTGTTTTTGCAGTTTGAAACTGAGGTTATCGTAAGTGAACTAATGCTTGTCATTTCACTCCGCCCCCTTATGCAAATCAAGATCTGGCAGTGGGAGTTTTTATGTGTGGTTAAATTAGCACCTCAACAGTGATTCATGAAATTCGCGAGATTTAAACCCTTGTGAAACTGTGTCCAACTGTACTGAATGGACAATTTTCATTCTATATGTTATGCTGATGGATTTTTTTTTTTTTGTTTTAATGCCAAGGTATCTGCTTTTGAGTAAATGTGTAAGTGAGGTATTTTACCTACATTTTATGTGCTACAGATGAAGGGGCAAAGATATATCTTCAACATTTTTGTATAATTCTTAAACTCATCAACAATCTTTTGACTTTGAGGTGAAATGATAATATGGAGTGTGATATTTTCAAAAGGTCTTCGTTGACTTTGAAAATGTGATACAGTGAAAATAAAGGACTAGGCACCTTATCGTTCAATGTGGCAGTCTTTTGCCCAATATCTCTGAGATCGCTGATTATCAACCTGCCACCGTGTTGGTGTTTTTCACGTGTCAAATCCGACCCATAATGAGCCAATAATGTCAATTTTTGAAGGTATGGTCATAATACGGAGGAAATCCAATTCTGGCTGATCTTATTACTACGGGGCGCTAAGCTCATTTTCATGGTGGGGAGATGTAATTATAGATTGATGATCACCGTGGTTGTGAGAGTTTGCAATGGGTCACAGAAACACGGCTTTCTTATCTCCGCTCATCTTTTTTCAGAGACTGGCCGTAAGGCCTTATCCCTTTGCAGCATGTCAGGGGAACTACCACTCTATTCCATGATTGCAGAATAGGCCATAAAATGTAATTTCTCCACCTTTATTTTTCTCTCAGATCTCAAATACTGATATTGTCATCAGCTCATCACATTTGATCTAATTTAGCTTTTATCATGATATCACATACTCTTAAAGGGGAAACTCCTAAGCTTCCTTTTTGTCATTGTTTCAGAATTGTTGTTGTTTTTTCAAAGTACAACAACTCATTTTCTTTTCAGATTTACGATTAACTTTCCTATTCTCTAAAGATCAGAAATTTGAATGTGAAAATAGCCCAAAGCTATCTACACATAGCCAAGATAGAGTTGAAAAGTGGAAAAAGATTGACATTTTCCTTTTTCTTCATTTCTGGTCAACACATCTGCTGGCTTATTATTTCAAAACCAGTCAGCACAATCTGCCAGTGAACAGGGATTTTGATATCTGTGTATCCTCTTTGCATCACAGTTAGTTGTAAAAGCCTTTGTTCATGACCTAAGACAATATGGCACAGTTTCACTTCAGCGCATCTGTCTAACATGTTTACAATTTGATTCACTGATTAAAAAAAAAATGTGTAAAAAGTAAAGAATAAAGATGGAAACAAAAGCAATCAACCCCTCCCCCCCAAAAAAAAAAGAAACACTAAAAATTATGATTTTGAAATTTACTAAATACACTTGTAAAATTGACCAAAATAATGTTTTTCAGAAGGGCACTGTATATCAGACCTTTAAGAAAAAGAAAAAAAAATCCATTACAAGACTATGATTATGCCATTATTATTTTTTTTTTTTTTTGCAAACAATGACACATTGCAGTAAAGATAGTGAGATATAGAGAATAGCAGGTAAAGAGATGGGGAAACAATTACATAGCATAGTGGCACTCTATCAATAAAGACACTGTTCATATACAAATATGCTTAAATCATCCTGATGCATTACTATTCTTCCTTTATAATTGGAGATCATTCCAAAGAATCAAGCCAACTGCAAAAAGGAGGTGAATCACAAAAGATCAAGGGCAAGTTTGAGCAAGTTTGGGCAAGTTTGGGCTCGGTCATGTGAATGCTTGGGGTTTTGGATGTAACTTGAAAAAAAAGAGGGTAGCAAGAAAAGGGACATCCTCCCACTCTTCAGTGGGCATCCCTCATTATTTTGTTGGTGTCACTTGTCAGTCAATTTTTCAAGCCCCCAGGATGAGGTGAGAACTGCGGTAGGCAAGAGTGTGAATCTTGTTTGGCGTCAAGCTGTCATGTGGATGGAAGAATGGTTGGAGAACAGAAGTGGTATCTACAATGTGTGCAGAAAAGAATTAAGGGCAACTAACTTTTGACCACAATATAGTGACTGTGGTAAACATAATCGTTAGCTGAGAACCAGAAGGGTTTTGTTACAATTTGGGAGGGGGTATTGAGTTATTGGTATCATGTTGTAGAGTTTGATCTGTTCTAAATCTACAATATGGCATCAATTTTAAATTGTTTTCATTTTCTGTAAAATGTTGAAAATCAAAACCACAAGGGTGTTAGTCTATCCTATATTTGTAACAGTGTTCATAGATATACCCAGCTTTTATTAAATAAACTATTTCATAAAATGTGATTGTTTCATGTTTATTCACACTCAAATCTTAGAACGCAATAGCGCCCTTTTGCCCCTCAGCTGATGATATTACATTTTGCCCCGTAGCATTGAATGAGCATATTTGATGTCTTAGCACAGACACATATTCTTATGTACCTATTTAAACATTCAAACATATTATACACAAAGCTCTCTTTCTTCCCCTGTATGTATGTGTATATACATATATAAATAAATACAGTCACACCCGTGTCGGCATGCATATATACATACATACATACATACGTACATACATACATACATACATACATACATACATACATACATACAAACATACATGCATACATATGAATCCACATCTTATTTAATTTCTACAAATATTCTACAACATACATTTGTATATAGGTCCACACTCTAACAGTGACATCAAACTCGGCATTCTACCATCATTTTCCCTGTCCATAGAATGCAGAATCTCTCTTCAATGTACAGTATATTTACATCTCTCCCAGGATGCCATGTGCCAGCTTAAATTGATTGGTTCACAGAATATCTCGGTAGAATTAGCTTCTCCCCCACGTAAATAGTGTGTTAATATATTCCATTTTTCCGAGACAAAAACATTTTGAACATTTCTCGTTAGCTTCCAAATCACTTTCACATCAGCAGTGGATGGGGAGAGGTGTGCAATAAGATCCAGCGTGGGAGATCAGGCATGCACATATATGTGCATCCACTATGGAGAAATGGTCATTTGGGAAATGGACAACCTTTTCCAGAGTAGCCGTAATGCTTGATAAGATTCTTGTTAATCTCTCCCCTCTCTCTTTCTTTGTAACTTGTTCTCAAGGACAATGGGGACATTTAGTGAAATCGGGATTGTGGTTGCATGAAAGGTGATGGTGTGGACCCCTCTTTTTTCTCTCTCTATTTCATTATAAAAATCAAGGAGGGTGCTTAGGGGGAGTAAATGTTGCATTTTTATTCTATTTTTTTCTGTATTTGAGTAAAGGATTTTTATTCAAAGACATCCACTGATTTTTTTTTTTTTTTGATGCTGTTACACTTTGTCACAGAATTACAGTAGGCATTGCCCTGCATAGGGTCATTTACATGTGTTTCATACATGAGAAGGGGAAATTAAAGATTTGCAAATTTGACAAGGTTGATCTGATTTGATGTGATTGCTTCCTGTATCATTTATATGCCTAAAAAAGTACAAATTATCATGTGATTGCAAATGGACGTAGTGTCTTTGGTGTGCAGTATTAATGCAAAATAAGCTGAATCAATACTTGGAACCAACTGAAGTACTACAGCTTGAGCAAAGCTTGATGTGTTTTCAGCCCTTGTAGAGAGTAGACTATGATAATTTAATACCATCCATCACTCCAACTTATGATTTTCTTCACTTATTGGTTTGGATGATGCATTTTACAGACAGGAGCAGTCTTTGCCTCAAAGCTAGACGTTGATAGCATATCATGTGCTTGGGGTTTGGAAAGGAGGAAGGTTAACCCATTGAGGATGAGTCCCGAGTATACTCAGGCAAGTGTCTACGGGAAATGCGTGTTGTAGCAAAATCAGCCCATCCTCAATGGGTTAAAAGGGAGTATCGCAATTATTCAGTGTATCACAGTTGATATTTTATATTCTTCTTTTTTTTTTTTGCATTTGCCCCATAAGTTCTCACAGTATTACCTGCCCAACAGTGTGTTTTACTTTCCCTGGGCAAGAAGGCAAGTGGGTTAGTAGCACCATGTTATTATCAAGTTCTTCCTCGTTGCGTTCTCCTTTAAATTTGGCACGTCACACCTTCAGTTAATGAATTGACACGTCAGCTTAGGCTAAGGTGTCCCGTGTGAGGCTACCCCCACGGGGAATGCACCTGCTCCTTGGTGGGTGGGAGGGGTGGGCATCTCCATCACGGGATAGGACGGTGTCAGTATCACTCCAACCCTCCACAAGTGACCCCAGGAGGAGGAGGAGGAAGAGGAAGGGAAAAAGGATACACTAATAAGACGGGATTGAGTAGATCGAAAATAGGTTGTCCCGCCAACCTCCATAAATCGTTTCCAACAAGGTCAGTTTCAAATGTCTCTTGTTGCTTGTATCCTAGAGAGTGTAGCATGTACACACAAGAGATGGAGGCTTAGAATAAATCACAGCAGTAAGGACAAATATTCTAGGAATCATTTCAGAGCTTCATCACATACAGCTGTACTGTCATATTCAAAAAGAATGCAGGTAATGATTGTGTCAGAATAATGGGTTAAATGATTAAATATAAAATTACTCTGAATCTACTCTGTAGGTAATTCAATGTTTGAACTATCAACTGCAAGTTTAGCAGGCATCAAAAGTGTGCATTTATATCTTTGTTTTTTTCCTTACTCTATGTTTTTCAGGGGATTGGTTTTTTTGTTTTTGTTTTTCTCTATATATGTATTCTATCCAGACAAATCTTTCCACTTATCAATTATGTTTGATGGCAGTTAAAGTAATATGCAGCTTTGACACATAGAACTAGATGCTGCGGAGGTTTTCTTCGGCCGAGGCCTTTTTGCTTGATCCCCTCGTCTCCCGCGTGATAACATTATCTCGAGTGATTTGTAAACTTCGGGATCATTACCCGACAATGTCCTCCGCTATTCCCTCTCGCTCTCCATCTCACCAACCCCCCCCCCCCCCCCCCCCCCCCCCGTCTTGTTGCATGCGAGGCTTAAGATTACAAATGAAGTTGTGACGCAGATGCGACGGAGCCCTCAAGCGAGACGTGAATGTGAGATGATCGCGGGGTGACAAGAGAGGTAGAGGAATAGGCACCCAAACAAAACGCGGGACTGGATGTAGACAATGACAATGATGCATCCACTGAGAATGACATCAGTTTATTAAAGTAAGGTCATGGAGAGTTATACGCTACAGCTACAGACATGGCTGTGCATCAACAATGGTCACCAATGCTCTGAACTATACAGAAGAGACTGGAAAGCATGAAAGACTAGTCCTGAATATGTTCGGGCAGGCCGGCATCTATGGGAAATGCATGATATAGCAAAATCAGCCCATCCTTAACAGGTTAATGCAAGCCCTCTCCTAGTTACCCTCTCTGCAAACCTTCACCCATCCACACCATCAATCACTCGATCATTTTTGTGTGACGGAACAAGAGGAGGCGGGGTTCAATTATCAAAGACTGAAACAGACTTCCACCAAACTGGCTCTGCTCTCTAAATCACTTCCAAATTTCTGAAATCTCAATCTCTCTTTATATGTCAGGTATAAATGTCCATTTATCTACAGTGGGAAAACACAACTTAAATACTTGTCAATGTATGTCTGCATGTTTGTGATACTCGATACATATTTTTCTTTTGTATTTATATGTTGTTATATATTTATGATGACAACTCTGATAATTGAAAAGGGTTATATAGCACAGAATAAGCAATGTGTATGTCTCAACTATGCACTCAAGAAATGGAGGAGTGTAGAATATGTAATTCCAACAAGACAGAGTTTCATGTTTGCAGAAAGTCTAAAAAGGTGCATTATTAAGTCAGAATGCATGTTTTTCTATGACTGGTTACTGAAACTGTACTTGTCTTACACTCAACCACCATTGGTGGACAGTTGCCGCACATTTGTTTTCATATTTCACTTGGCATTGACATAATACATATGAACAAAGAACAGTATACAAAATGCAAAATATACAATGGATTAGAACTAGAAAGTACGTCTGCACATACTATAAAGGACATTTATCTAGAAGCTGAGATGGTGAGGAACAAAGGGCAAAAAGGAACGACACAAGTAAGAGAAGGGTTTTGCACATATATGAAGGTATAGATATAGATAGATTATATACATAGATAAATAGAAAGATAGATAGATAGATAGATAGATAGATAGATAGATAGATAGATAGATAGATAGATATATAGATAAAGAGATAGATGTATCATTTTTTCCCATTTCCTGTTGATAAAAACAGTGTAGGGAGGGAGAGAGAGAGAGAGAGTGAGTGAGATAATGATATCTATCTAATAGCGTGTGTATATGCTCCATCACGTTCTTGCCTCATCCAGTGTGGGAACACCTCCTCAGAGGTAAACCCTGGAGCTGGATGCCCCGCCCCCTCTAGGGATGGAGATGGCAGGCACGTTACCGTGGAAATGAGGAGTTGCACCCCCTATCTGGAGAGGTTGTTTGTATGACTGGAGTCCGGGATGAGGAGAAAAGGAGAATTGTCAACTGCATGACACATTTATTTTGAACTCACCATACAGAAGTCATGTCGTTATTGTGCAAATCAAATTAATGCTCATCGTATTCCTTGTTCTCTCTTGCATTGAAATGTCATGTCTCTTTAGGAGGGCAATTCCGCAGTTAGGTGGACATGACATGGATAAAAGAAATGTGCCTCTTTATCTTACTCTTTAATCTAGGTATCAACTAATGCCATGGATGTTCACCGATCATTAAGGTCTTTCAAATTCAGTAGATTTTATCTTTCGTATTGATTGATTTCCCGAGAGCTAAAACCATCATTTAAAATGTACATGTGGGACTGGGGATGCTGAAATTCACTTAAATGCAAATTACAGTGGGTTCCTTTGAAATTTTTTCCTCAAAGTTTTGCTAAAGGGTAAAAGATAAATGCATTTAAATACTCCAGAAGTCATGTGACATTTTGTCAATTACAAAAGGGTGAAATGACCTGCGGAATTACTCCGGACAAATGTAACGTTACTAACCGTAACGTTACTAACCATGCTTTTGGGGGTCTAGCTAGGAAACTATTGGTCGAACTGCTAAAAAACATTGTGTGAACATTTGTCATGATGCAATAATTGAGATTAATGCAACACTTTGTTTGAAGTAACTTGAATTTTTGCACACTATTTGTTACAAGACATTGATTTTTTTGTCATGTCCTTTTTTCGTAACGTTACTAACCAGCCCTTTAAGTTGCCATAGCAATGCTATTATTTCTTGGATTGTATTCATTCTTTTCCGTATCATAAACCTGGGAATGATGAACATGTTTTTGACATAATTTTGGCTTGAAATGAATAAATGGTAATTTAGTAGTAAAAACAAATATCTAAATTTGTTCAAATGTAACGTTACTAACCGCGGAATTGCCCAGGAATATAAGTGAACGAGGGAAAGAAAAATTATCCCTCAGTGGCACTGAAGCAATCATTTTAGAGTGCAGTGCCATTTGTTTTTTCCCAATTTAGAATTATCAGTTGGGATGTTTTAACCCAAAGTAACAGCTTCTGACTTGACTCTATGTGGAGCATTAGAGGTTAATTTTGATTGAGATGGGGCATGAGGTTTCCAACATTTTTTGATGATGATTTTTTTATTAGATAATGAGGAACCTCTTATGAAAAATGAAAGATGTCCAAAACAAAGCAATCCTAAGAAAAGGTGGGACCCACCTTTTATTTAATAGGATTGCTTTGTATTGCTTTGTTTTTGGACATAAACTTTGAATTCAGTTCCTCTTAGGATAGTATGCTTTTTAATATTGTAAAGTGGTTTCTAGGTGTAGTATATCTCAAAAAGTTAATAGCTGAAGTCTTCAACCAAAACTATACAATCCCTTTTGGAAGATGCACTTTATAGTACATGCTGTTTGTTTTCAGACACTAATGAGCTATCAATACTTTCTTTGAAAGAAAGATATCATTCAGAGGGGTGGAGGTTCAGGTGTGAGTTTCTTCACATTGTCTCCCTCTACAGGTTTGAGTCCCACAGGTTCGAGTCCCACTGGTTCCTTTTTCCGACATGATTGTTAATTTACTGATCAGCAGTTGCGATCTTAATAAATTTAATTTGTAGAGGGAGACAAATTGAAGAAAGTCACACCTGAATACTTTCTTTTGCTTTTTAACCTCTGTCTCCTGGAAATTGAGTGAGTCATGTGTAAACCCGTGGGACTTATCAGTTTCTCCAAGTGAAGTGGTTAAATTAGTGACACTTTATTGTGGTTTATTTATCCTGGAAATCCTGTAATATGCCATTAATATTTTGCTATTTGTCAGAATTTCTTGCTAGGTGTTCATATTAAGTGTTGTGATTAAATTGCCAGAAATCGTGATGAACACAGCTTTCATTCCAGCTTTACACAAATATAGGGGTTATTTTCAGTTGTATTTGCATTATTTCTCTCTGGTATTGTCTTCCCCAGTAGAGATATGTGCAACATGCAAACATTGATAACATGAATGATAGCTGTAAGCAGTAGGCACACTAATCTCAAAAGAAATCATGAAAACTGCTAGTTCTTGAGGAATCAAGCCATGTTAATGCTGTCTCATTGGAATGCTGTTCTAGCAGTCTATGCAGAAGTAGCCCTCTTAAAAAATAAGAGAAAAAAAAAAGATGATAACCTTTGTAGCACTCAGTGGCTGGCTCGAAAACTAATCTTCATGCCTAGAGTAATCATCCCCTCTTTGATTCACCCATGAATCTCTTAATCACATTTGTAACACTGTTGGGCAAGACCCAAGTAGTTTTAAAGTGAGGATGCGAATATTGCCGTCAAAGATGTCTTTGGCTGATTGAGGTTATGTGTGCTCCACACCACTCACGCCACATCTGAACCGTGTGCTATATATTGCACACCCTGAACTAGGTCATTTAACTTGAGGTCCTGGCATGAGTCTCCTTGCAAGTGAAGTCCATCCTAAATGTCTCCCTCTGTTGGTGGAATGCCAAAAAGGTCAGATACTACACCAGTATTTTCCCCTCGCAAGGTGAGAGTAGAGGAAACCAGGCAATATGGAGCTCACATCATGAGATTTTCCGCGAAATTCTATCCATCGTTTTTCGGGAGTCAACTTTGTAAATGTTGATGGCATACACTGCATGTTTCTAGTCTTTGCTGAACGCAAGTTTTGATCATCCACTGATATCAGTAATATTTCACTATCTCTTGCTCTAATTGGAAATGTGAAATCCATTGAGATGACTGGAAAGAGAAAAAGAATTGCTTCTCATCAATGACCTTGGCATTCCACTCTGTTCATTTTACCCCAATATCTGTCAAATCTAATTTTTCTCTTTGTTTGCTACTTGATCCTTATCAATGATTCCTTTTCTTTGACTCCAGTGAAAGACTTAAAAAAAAGAGAGTATTGCTGATCTGTCGGTAAGGAATTAAACCAGGTCGCTTCATGATGGAGCAATCATTCTATCATTTCTGAATCCAATCAGGGAGTTGACCCAGAGGAAGCCCATCCCAAAAAACCCTTTGCCTGATCCAGTGCCACTGTAATGAACTCTGATCAATTTTCAAGTGCATTAAAATGCCATATTCTGTGAGTGCATTCAACTCCACTTGCAGTTTTGTAAGGCCACATTTCAACTTGTCACATGGAAAATAGCCTCCCCCCCCTCCCCTCCCCCCCCCCAAAAAAAAAAGAGAGAGAGAGAGAAATTACAAATGCAAAGATCTCCAGCTCTTACCTCTCTCTCTCTCTCTTTCACACACAAACACACACACACACACGCACACACTCACTCACACACTCACACACATATAATACATTGTCTCTGTCAGTCTTGTACCCACACTTTGATTGCATGAAGCAGTTGTTTGGTATATCCCTGACAAATGATCACAATATAGGGTCAAGACACAATCCAGCACCCAGCCACCTCACTTCCAAATCCTGGTGCAAAATACTATACACTTCATCTATTGCATGTGTTTTTATTTTTGCCAATTTCTCAAGTCGCTTGATGTTAGTTACATTAACAACTTGTAACAATATGTACATCCCATAATACAAATTTGCTGTACATACACGAAGAATTTGACTGCAGAACAGATGCCATTTTTAAACATTCTAAATTAATTCCACCATCAGATATAACAAAACACAACCTTTCTGGTAATACCTGAATTGTTACGAAACAAGGAATATCCTTGAGGTAATCATAAAAAGATATCCCATATTTTGTTACTATTTTCTTTTCAAATTAGCAAGAAAGTAACTAACTAGTTTTCCAATCAAAGTCTTCATAATTGCCTCCAAGGTGGGAAATTACCAGTCGCTAACTTTTCTCCTGGAAAATGCCTAAAACTTATTTCATCATCACTGCCGTTCTCAATTGCAAATTGAACATCTCAAGAAATTGTTTTACAAGTCCCAACGCAAGGTATCATGCTCACAAGATGTATAGTGTATTAAGTGTACTTCAAGTAGTGGCACTCATTTACTAAGCATTGTTAAAGCAAAGTTAAAGCTAGTTACACCAAGCTTAACCCCCATTGAGGACGGACTGACGGGTTAAGACTCTGTAAGGCAGTCTGGAGCAGCGCAAGAGGTGGATTAACTTTGGTCTGGTATGAATGGGGCATACGAGATACCCAATTCCTTCTTGTCCCGTCCATGCAACTTCGTTGTTGACATTCTTGGGGTATCGTGCCGACGGTCTCTGGGCCGTAAATCGGGAATGAGCACCGAATGAACGTGATTGATTTGCGCAATATTTGATGAACTCACCTGTCTCGCCCAATCCTTCTGGCCCCCATTTCACCCAGCCACATCCTTCTCCCCCCGCATCTCGTTCCCTCTGCAATAAAAACAGTCAAACAGAGCAGAAGTGGATCTTAATGATCAAACTATCAATCTCTCTCAGTCTTACGGAGACAATTTTCGTTTGGCACGCTCTCTGACGATGATGCCGTGGACTTTGCGGGACCGCGGTAGCGAAAACCACTTTCTTTAGCATCCCCTTTCAACATCAAATTGGTGCTTCCTATAGGGAAAAGACCCTGTGGTTATTTGTAGCCTTGCAGTATAACATTTTGCGGTTTTGTTTTTGTACAAAGTTTGTTTTTAGGAGGATTTGTACGTTCCAAATTTAGCTTACTTCATGTACTGTTGATAGATTAGATTTATCTTCTGTAGTGCAGTGTTATTCTATGGTAACTGTTTCTCCATATACATTGTCTTTGCAGCATTCTGACCTAAGTTTGATGTGTTCACTTTTCTCAAAGCCTGAAAGCACTGGAGATGGCTTAGGATGGGATTTCTTTTTTTTGGGGGGGGGGGGGGGGGGGGGGGGGGCTGTCTACATCTTTAGAGCATAATTATAAAGTCCATATCATCAAGAGTCTCCCATTAGTGTTGCTCCATTATTGCTATTTAAGAGTTACAAGAGATTCAACAGATGAGTCTTGTCAAAACTTGCAACACATCCATTGGCAGGTTGGGGTTTCAATGTTCTGGAGATTTCAGTAACCCTCATGAGATAACAGCTTCTTAAACTGAACTGACACGTCATTCTGACAGGCTGTCAGTGATACTTACAGGGTTAAACAATTGGATTAAGGTGGGGGACTTCGTAAAATTTCCTTTTCATGGTTGCTGTGTGGATTTGCTTTTCGGATGATGCAAATTGACAAAGTGTGCTGACTGTGAGATTACGCATGGTTGCTATAACATTTATATATATTTTTATACGCATTTTCACAAAATCAGCCAGCTGTAAAAAGTTGCTATGGGCAAAATTACCTTCTTTAAAAGTTTGTGCGAGCCCTCTCTCACTCACACCTACTCCTTTCCCTCGAGCAGTGCTGTGAGAAGGGAGAGCACACTTTGGATACAGCACCACCTTCGTAAAATCTGTGATTCTGTTTTGATGCAATGAGGTTTTGCTGTATTTGTTTTTCTCTCTCACCGCATGATCGGTGGCGTTTGCTGCATTACATGAGCAAACGCGTGTCTCGCGTTTTAATTTGAGTGGTTTTCCTCGCCGAAGTCGGACGAATATTGAGACGGGTGATCTCAACTTGCTTGTACAGTTGCAGAATTGATACAAAAAAAAAAACTGCAGTAAGGGTGCATTGATGTGCCTGACTGTTAACACTTGATGTTCACCACAGCAGAGCAGCGAGAGCAATGAATCTGACTTCAAGACAGGGATCGAAGGATGGGAGAACTTCAACAACATCACATCTGATTGATGAAGATGGGAAGATATATTCAGTCTTCACAGAAAATTAATTTCAATGAGACTTGGCTCATAATTGTGGCCTCAAAATGGATCTTCTGCATTATGAAATATGATTATAAAAATGACCATTCACTTGACACAGGTTCCTCCTCTGAATGGGTTAAGAATAATGACATCATGAAGAAAGAATAACTTTTTAAAAATATAAATAAACAGTTCCATGACATTTGCCCCTGCAACAATTGCTCCCTTGCAGTATCTGCACACTAAGCCAAACATAAATTCAACCCACAAACATAACCCTAACCCTTATTGTAATCCTCACATCAAACTAAACCTAAAACCCAATCACAACCCTAACCCTAAGTCCTTGGAGAAAATAACACTGGAGCAATTGTCGCAGGAGCAAATGTTGTGTCACTAAATAAACCTTTCTTTGATACTTTCATGCATTTATGTATAAATAGTGCCTTGCCAAAATGTTGTGATGTGTCGTTTATTTGAAATATGAATAATCATGGCAATAGGCAAATGAATGGATGATATTTCCCAAACTTAAGATGTAGCACTTCAGAATTAGATTTTAAATACACTGGTCCATTATTTCAGATGCTGTGCCAGAATTGATGATTACAAAGACTATCAGTATTCAAAGGAAACTGGAAACTTTTTCATGTACATAAAAACATACTGCTTTCTCATAACATTCAACGAATACGTACCTGGCTACATTTACGTTCACCTTCTTATATGTCTTTTGTCCTTTGTAGTGTTTGTTTTTGTGTGGCATCAATGTAACCATTTTTAGCTGTAAATCTCGGGATCGGCCTTAAAGTAAAAGAAACCCCAGCAGTCTACGTTGATCCCTCCCCCCATACTGAAATAAGTATTTTCATGCTGTATTAAGTCATTTGTCAAAATGGTGATTTAGTTTTCCCTGTATTTTTTGTATGTTTTATATACTATTCTTGAATTCCTTATAGATTCTTTTATTAGATGTGGAGATACGATTTTTTTTTTTAATGAGGAAAGAAAAATGTTGATAACAAAGGGAAAAAAACCCTCTAATGTCCAATGATCAAAATATCATTCATACCCTCTGAGGGTAACTGAAAGGGGAAAATACACAAATGCCCAAGTTATTGTATATGGAAGGGTAGGAAGAAAGAGGAGGGGTGGGGGTAAGGGGGGATAGGGGAAGCTGGAGGGGAACGAAATGATAGGGCTTGTAGGAAGGAAACTGCTGGTATGATAAGACTATACACTCAGTGGGTAAACCAAGTCATTGTTTTTAATCATTGTCGTTTAAATGTCATGTCTGCCTAATACCATCTCATTCATCATTCCCTACGAGGCGTTAAAAAAACTCCCTTCTTTGAGGGACGCAAAAGTCATCATCATCAGATTGTGATTGGTCCATGAATTATTTGGATCGAATGGAAGTCGAACTGAGTCTTCGGTAGTCTAACAAATGATCTTTGTACTAGTCTACTGGGTACTGTGGTCTCTATTGGCTCAGGGGTTCCCCCACCACACTGTTATATTGAATTTGCTACTTTTCAAACATATGTTCTGCAGAGTCAAAACTGCTTGGGCCAAGTTATAAGGCAGAACATGAATGCCTTGGGAAGTGAAAAGTAAAGGGCGTACATGATCAAGCTCCCAGAGTGGGATAAGATATGTAACTATATATTTCAAGGCTTAGAATTAGGACTGATCAAGCCAAGATTATACAACATCTATGTGCCTGTGCAGATGGAGGAAAGTGAGCCCAAAATTACCATTTTACCACTTCCATGTAGATTAATGACCCTGTAACACAGGCATTCTTGGCGCAAGAAGGCCGGCCTGGCTCGGATATGTTATTTGAGAATCCCAGTAACAAACTGTGTACAGCTCTATCACTGACCTGATCTGTGTATAGGTATACAGTCACACAGTCTAAGAATCTCGACTAGAGTCGACCATTACTGATGAGTGTACATTTTGATGCACATATTGGATGACCAGTGCTATTCCTGGTTTTTAACTCTTTATGTGCCATGGTGGAAACCCCTGTGTGCCATGTTATTCTGAGACACGAAGGTATATGCTTCGAGAAAGAATTCTGTTTTTTCCAATTTGTATAGCTTCTACAAATTTCTGTTAAGATGAGCATAATAGTAGGCAAAGCTAAAGAGGAATGCCAAGCTTTGTTTCGATATAAATTGTATGACGACTCTATTTTCAATTTTTCTTTTGAATGACCAGTTGCTACATTACTGTAAAGGCATGACTTTCGCACATAAAACAGTGGCAGAAACTTAGAATATACAAGCAAATCACGTTGGGAATATCGCTTGATAGTCGATCACCACATAGAATGCAAGCCGTTATATGAGAGGAACAAAAGCACGAGAAACGCTTTCATTGTGCCGCGGGATTAGCAGTAATTAGTGGTTTATCGATCGGTCTTGGCGGCTTTGTTTGTTGAGCAGAATATGCGAAGTTGGCACGCCATCGACTGAGTCGGACATGCGAACGCGGCACATAAAGAGTTAATGAACCGCAGTAGGCAGTAAATGAATGGGACCACCCATCAATCCCAATGCTACTGTTGTGCCTGGGGGGTGTTTCATAACGCGCACTGTTTGTAAAGTTACGAACAACTTACGAGCGACTGGTGATCAGTTCTGATGTGCTATACTTATCAGAATTTCCATAATTCAGCACAAGAACTGATCACCAGTCACTCGTAAGTCGTTCGTAACTTTACGAACAGCTTTATGAAACACTCCCCAGGTCCTTAAATCTACAAATTATAGGGATGTGTATGTGTGTGTGTGTGTGTGGGGGGGGGGGTTAATATTAACAAGACTCTGGTTTTTTTTTTATTTACTGAGATGTGTTTGTGTACTTACTTCTATATGCCAGGGTATTGTCATATCTAATTATTAACTCATTTGGTCTTGGACATTGTTACAAAACCACAACTACGACAGCCATGATTTGACAAGAGTCGATCATACATGGTTGATTGCCTTTCACCAAAGTCCATATTTGCTCAGGTGTTTGTAATGATGAGTAGGTGCTTGGAAGTGCCAGAAAAATAATGTGCAACCTTCATTCACCATTGAGCAGAGTTAGACCCGCAACATCTATTGTTTGTTCATGTGAGAAAAAAAAAAAGAAACAAAAACTGGCAGCATTTTTTGTTTGTTTTTTATGCTGTATATAGGCCTCGCTTTCTGTGTTTTTCCTCGTTTGATTTTGATTTTGAACAGAAAACTTATGTGCTTTT
Source organism: Diadema antillarum (assembly GCF_040938485.1). NCBI lineage: Eukaryota > Metazoa > Echinodermata > Echinoidea > Diadematoida > Diadematidae > Diadema > Diadema antillarum. The sequence goes on along the minus strand of NW_027270942.1, from coordinate 538,410 downwards.
AATGATAAGTCCCCCTCTTTAAAATGCCATCCCTGTATACCTTCATTCCCTCCAGCCCCACCCCCACCCCCACCTCCCCCACCCATACTTGTGATTATAATTGTGGGTTCTTCCCACAGCAGAAGCGATCACTGACATTGTAGAAGCTATTTGGCTCCCAGCGCCCAGTGCCAAGATGGATAAGGCGATTTACCAGCATCGGGGAAAAGTGTCAATTCTATAAATTGGAGACGATGTGGGCAAACAAATAAGAAAAGAGGAAGGAAAGAAAAAAACAGAAGGAAAGATGCAGAGTTGAGAACAGGATGAAGATGCAGGGCGGGGGGGGGGGGGGGGGGGGAGGGGTAGAGAAATAATAATTAGGACAGAGTACGGGAAGACAGAGTGGTAAAGATGAGTTTGGTATCATATCAGCCTGAAGCTATGGGTGGAAGATAATGGCCAGTAGTAGTGAGACCTGGATAGCTAGCTGGAATGACACTACAGCGGTGGTGGGTGGGGTGGAAGGGAATAGGGACACCTCGTAGAAACCGACGAGGTAATGGGGCGATCCTCGCTTTGAGCCCCCGTTTATGACACCCGTGTCTCGGAGCAAAGGCATCTTCTCCTCACACTTTTGTTGACAGGGTGTGCCGCAAGGGTGAATTTAAGTCTTTTGTGGAGTGCATGGTCTCATCCTCAGCCACCACCAGACGAGACCCAGCTATGGTAAACTCCATCCATGGAAGATTGACATGATGCATATATTGTAAGCTAGTAGTACCCTTATTGATGGTGTTCTTTTTGATCAAGACCAACATCAAGTCCTCCAAGATGGCAGGTGCCATTTTTCAAGACCTTAAAGCCTGAATTTTGTTTTACTTCTCTGTATCCCATTATATTTTGTACTGATCATCAGCAGGATGTGAATTTGATGGATGCTGCAGAGATTCAAGTAAATACAAACTTTTTGTTAGGACTATTAGCATGGCATATCATCTATTGGCAAAAACTCGGTGCCTGTTTGACGATGTGTAGCAAAGATGTTGCAGGAATTCCAATTTTGATATTTCTGCACACAAACAAAAATTGAAATGTTTATGTATTGAGATACCATGCATTGAATCTAATTATACACTTTTTTTCTTTTAAAGACAACCCCCCCCCCCCTCTCTCTCTCCCATGGGTCAAGTGCTAGCTTATCCCCAATCTGTTGCCTTTCATGACTCTTAGTAACTGAAAATAAAACCTACAATATATACATATTTATATATTCATATAGCTGGATACAATCTTGTGGGGATGGAAAATTAATTTCCAGCTGTTTGATAGGAAAGAAAGAATCCATGCCTAAAGAACTCACTCTAGCTTTTAATGTTAAAATCGTCCAAAACTATGATCAATTAAACTCAACAAAACAAACTTTCCCATATTATCTCACTGTCTGTTGTTCCCAAGTACATAGAAATTCTTACATAGAAATTCTTTTTTTTTTTTGCTTTTGTTTTATGGAGGATTATGTGAACATTCAAATTTTGATAATGACTAGACTCTTATGTGATTTTGATATGGCAAATATATTCTTTATTTCCTTTCTCTGAATTGCACATTCCAGGTTGCCACATTCTTCTCTTTTCACATTATCCTATTGCATGAATTAACCATTTTTGGGTCTGTGCATTAAAATTCTATGTTGCAATCATGCATGCAAATTCACTACTGTAAAACATGATATATTCGCGCCACGAAATTTTCGCGAATTGGAGCCAACGGCCTTTTTCTTGGCAAGAAATTTTCGCGAATTGCCTCTTGCGTTCAATGCATATGGTGTAGATAAGAAATTTCCCGTGCATTTTAATTTCGCGAATCTTGGCGCTCGCGAAATTCGCGAAATTAAAATGCATGCGAACATTTCTCGTTTTACAGTATATTATCACTGTCACACACACACAGACACACAGACAGACAGACAGACAGACACACACACACACACACAAATAAGCATGTAATTACAGTCCTTGTACACACATGCAAACATTCACACAAACAAAGATGAACAAGCATGTGTATGCACAAAATAAAAGCACATACACATAGACAAACAAGCAAACCCAAAAATAAACATGTGAACAAAACTTAAAGTGTACATGTTCACACATATATGTGTACAAACATATAAGAACGAACATAAACAAAACATGCACACAAACATAAGTTTATACCAGTGAAGAAAGGGTGCCAATATCAAAGTATATTTCAGTTTCCATGTTGTATGGGAGTTATAGATAAAGGGATGAGTAACTAATCAAAAACAGAATATATATTTTCCAATGATTTGCTTAGAATCAGTGCCATATTTTTTGTTGTTGTATCTGTGTCAAAATATTTAGACGTTTCTTCTTGTTTTATTTCAGTATCAGAACATTTCCATTTATTTTAATTGTGTCGTGGCTATTACAGAAATATAGTTCCTCAAAAGGAAAGGAAAGTTAGATGAGTGTGGCAGTGTTTACTGGGCCTCTGACAATTTTAATCAGGGTCAACCTGTTTTGATACATATATGTCCATAGAGGGAGATGTAAGAGAATACATATCGTCTGTTGAATAATATCATGAGTCGTCCCCCCCTAGAGCTTGCGGCAAAAAAACGGTTTGCATATCGTTATGAAGATCTGCGGCTGACTGACTTGCCAGCCACAAACAAGTTCTCTCCTCCATCAGCAATAAGACAGTGCATTCATGGCAGTAGGACGAGTGAAATCGCATGCTGATTCTCCACCGGGCCCAACACAAGGTGGATAATGCTGTACACTCCCCCTCCGCACACAAACACACACACACACACACAAAACACACACACACACACACACAGAGTCATACACAGCACACACACACACACACACACACACTGTTCTGTATGCACACGCTAACACAGAGAAGTAGCTTGTTCGTGTCTAATGGCGGTATGCAAGCAATTGTAAATCATCTACCATCCTGTTGTCCTCCCCTGTTCGCAGCCTTGCAAGCCGTGACGGTGATGCGTTGAATTTCCAAAATAAACGACATCATCGGAGGATCTTTATCGGGTGATGAGTGTCTCTGATTTTTTTTCAATTCTTTCTCCTCCCGGTAGATTTCTTGTAATGATGTGACTTTCCTCCTAATGAGTGATGTCTGAGTGGCTGGGTATGTATTCAACATCTCCGTCTCCCAAAATCTGCTCGAATTTGAAATTTCGCTAGTCGGCAGCCACCTGACGGAATTAGATCCTGCAACAGCGTGCGTCCGCCTGGCATTGTATGTGGTTGGAAACCGTGGCCAGTTGGCATTGGTCAAGCGGGGTACGGCGCAAAACAATTCCTCGCTTGTTTGTGTTTCTTCGTTCCTACCCCTCCAACAAAAAAAAAAGTCTTTCTCCTCCGACGGTGTGTCTGTTTTTGGGGGCCACTGTGGAAAAGCAGAAGGGTGGTCGCACTGATCAGCCGACGGCAAGTTTTCTCCATGTAGTGAACGAGCACAGGCATCATGGGCGCCTTCTTGGCAACGCTTGGTCAAGGTAAACCTTCCTTAAGATTACCCCCCCTTTCAAGGTGGTACCCTATCTTTTGGCACCGCCCCACCTCCCCCCCCCCCCCCACCACCACTCTCCCAGCCAAACAAAGTTCTGCTCAAAAATTAGTGACAAACACTTCCCATCAGATATTAAAGCTTGTGTGACATTTGTCTGTAAATTCCTGTGTCATTACAAACAGTATGGAGAATCAAAGGGTTGTATTATTTTCTTTGAGTATATAGAGCTACATGCTGTCATCTTGAGTAGAAATGATCTTCTTCTATCAGCTTAGTGTTATACCTGTAGCATGAGTGCCCCCCCTTCCGTACCAACCAACACAATCCAATAGATTTTTTTCCAAATAAAGGGTACTACCTTTAAACCATGGCACTTTCACTTTGTTTTTGCTTTATGTTCTTTTGTTTTTCCTGGGGGAGAGTGGTAATGTTGTCAACATTGTTTAGTGGTGTTGTATATTTTCTCTGCTGCTGTGTATGACATGCATACTGTATGTGCATATTGTTTGTATTAAGCATGTATTCAAAGCACACACATCATGACACGAAAGTCATGTGTTTGCTAGCTCCATGCATCATTGTGCATTCCAGTCACAAAGATATGAGCTCAGATGATCACGGGGGAGGTACGGATTGAATTGTCAATGATTCAAGTGTACTGTTTGGTATTTGGGTAGGTGCATGGAACATTTCCAGTCTTTAGTCCTACATTGACTCTCAAGTATCATTGATAGTACCTGCCGTGCATAATCATTGTGCCTAAATTCATCGCCAGCCTGTATGCTTGTGGTTCCAGAAGAGTTCCTCATGTCATGTCTTCCATGGAATGAACAACAGTATGAAAACAAGAAGAAGACAGTGTCGTGTGAATGCATTGGCATTTTGATTGAAGGACTGTTCAGGGTGGATGGGTCCTCTGATAAATCTGACAGAGTTATCTTAGAAGTTAGATGATGCTTTCTCCAGTATAATTATGTAAGGTGATTCACCTGATTTTCATGCTAATGAAGTAGTAGAGAATGAATACCACATATCCAAAGTGAGCGGTATGATAGGCAGCCACATATCCCTTCAGTTTGTGTCATGCGTTTCATTAGAGAGGCAAATATATTCCAGAAGTTACTGGTATATACACCCCCTTTTCACATTAAAACCATATGGTTGACTGGCTGTGTTCACCAAAGGCCAAGCATGGTGCATTCCACTATCCAACACTTCCACACTTGAATTATAAAGATGAACACATTTTGTTATGTCTAAAAGCAAAATGAAACTTGTTTCACAACCCTTACCTGGTATCCCTTTTGTTTTGAGGCATTGTTGTGAAGGACGATCGAATATGTCATGCATATATTATGGAGTAATAATGCATTGTACTTGTTGTGGTTCAATGACTTTTCATAAAGCAAGAACATACAAAATTGATGTGCATTTGTTATGTTTCTGTTGCTTCTGCTGTGCACAACATAAGCATAGCCGTGCTGTGTGTAGATAAGTCAGTGATGAGTGAATGTATTCCAAAACGACTCACACAAAACAGGAAAGGTGGTTGGTGCTCACAAAAATGTGAAGCAAATGCATATGATAAGACTCTACGTCAGCATACTTGATTATGTTTTGCACTCTGGTCACATTAGAGGCACATTAAGTACATCAATCACAAAATGTCACATTCAACATGGAAGATAAGATTCTCCTCTGTGCGTATCAGAGAAGAGGTACTGTGTACCCTGTAGATTTCACTGCATTTTTGCTTTGCCAATTTCATGAGTCCGTTGATGACCCCAGAACTGACAACTCATCAAATTTTTGCCCCATAACCTGAGTGCAGTGAATAGTCACCCTGAGGACGGACATGGCTAATTTCTATCCTTGAAAAGGGGCAAAACATGAAGAGCTTCTTTTTGTCACTCTGGCTCCTGAGATAATAAATTCCACCAAAGGTTGAGATTGTCACACAAGTCCCAATTTGTGAAACATCATGCTCTCTAGGAAATATAATACGGCATATGTGCAGTATTTTGCATCTCTCATCTCTAGGTCACAGGAAGTATCATGTGTCAGTCATATCAAAATCTGTATCTGTCAACTGCCGTCGCTAGTTCGTCAAACTTCTTGACAGGAAAGATCAGCCAAGGATCAGAAGTGGCTCCTGTAATCTAGCCCGGATGTGAACATACTCACTGAACACCTAATTAAACCCAGCTTTACAGCTGGCATACATTGTATACCTGTCTATTTTTCACCGGCACTGATACCACTATTGCTGCATTGTCATTTTGGATGCGTCATCGCTGTTTACGTCAATCATTATCATAAGTATCGCTGTTATTGTTATCATCATTATTATTTGTAATCTTTAGTAATGGGTGTGATGTTATTATTGACGTTATCATGTGGGCAAATGCTCTTCAAATGTCAATATCGTTGTCATGACAGTGGTTTTTTCATCATAACAAATTGCAGTTTATTCTCGCATAAAACCAAATGCAAGTAAAAGACATAGCACTGTCTTTGTTCAAGATATCCATGCAACTGTTTGAAAAGTTAAACAAATGCCACAGAATAAGAACAGAAAAACATATATATTTGTTTTTCATATGCATATGATAATATGTAGAGAGTAATGTGGTATTCTGATTCCACAATTTTTTTTTTCATGCCACAACACTACAAAGACTCAGCTATATCTATCCATACAATTTTTCACAAGATGGAAAGAAGGATTTCTGCAAACCACCGAGCCTTCTGAAACCAGCGACAACATCAAGAAAACAAGGTGAATCATCCCGTCTCCATGGCAACGATGATGTGATTAGCCTTCTAATGCATAATTCCACAAACAAGTATGGAGCCCCGGGGCGTCACTCTGCAGCAAAGTCAGCATTTTGCCATTATCATTCACTGAAAAATGTATGTCTGTTATCTGGTGAAGAAGCATGATGTGTCCTTAAATGTTATGGCTTTCATTGACATTTACTGCCGTCTGACATGAATATATTTTTTCGCAAATCGGTTTTTGCCCATGGAAGACGTAAACATGAGTTATAGCACTGCATAAATTTCCCGCTGTCTGTCTGTTTGTCAGTCTATCTCTCCATCTGTCTTTCTCTCACTTTCTTTCTCTATCATTCTTTCATACACAAACAGACAGACAGACAGACACACACACACACACACAAAGTACAAACTTTTGTTCAGTAGGTACTTGTGATATGTGTATATAGCCACAGTCATGCCTAGAGTATTCCAACCCAGCTTAGGAATATAAGTTGTTATTGTGAACATGGCAAAATCATGAACAGTATAAAATGCAACCATATCTGTTCAAATCTGAAAAAAAACTACTGTTGATAGTAGCATATATGGTATGTAAAAATATCATCTTCAATTTCTTAGACTTTCCTTGTAGATATACTTGGAAAGGGTAAAAAAATGATGTGATTTCATCAAGTAAGCAATGTAAACAAAAGTGGAATATTTGTCTTCATTTTAGCAATAGCAATATAACTGAGAAAAGTTGCTATAAAATGAAGGTATTTCCAATTATGATGATGGGTAGCCTTACAGAAATGAAGTTTTGAGTCTTTTGGGTCTGAAAATCCAATTTGCATATGACAAGAAATAAGACTCCCTTTAGATACATGCCTCATGTATCACTGAAGTTTTTTTGTCTGTTGACACCTACATACTGTGTATTCAATTGAAATCCACCCATGCTTGTTTTACTCTATCTGAGAGATACAAGCTGTTTTGGATGATGTACATCTATACTGAGGTGAGCACAGTAGAGTGATGACTTGGGACCACAGAATTTCGGTTTCCAAAAATCTATACTCTGCCACTTCTTCTTACCTCAGTCAATAGCTGATCCTGAGTGGTTGTAACAGTGTAAATAGAATTGATAGAAATTAATCTTGACACTGGCAATCAATGCTGCGTTACAGTCTGATTTGTTCTGGAGAAGATGACTGTCATGCGGTTTGTGCGTCACATCACAAAAACGGTGGATATTTATTTCCGTTTGTCACACCAAGGGGTCAGAAGTTTACCCCAGTTTCCTCGTAAGCTGCTTGCCCTTTCTTCCTCAAATGTCGCGAAGATGCATGTGGCGTCCATGGACGTGAAATAGTAAACATCATAAATCTTGGCGTGTCTGACCTACTGTGTACATATGTGCGCGGGGAGATGCCGGTTCACATCACATGCGGGGTTATGCGTAATGTGTGCTTGTTTTGGCGATCATCCAGCTTTAATGTGTATACTCCCGCACTGTGAAGGTACGCAGGAATTGAGTTACCAAGATCTTTGTGATCAGCATTAGAATGCAACTTCACCCTCCTGTAGATGCACAGAGGGAGATAACATTTTCAGTATTAGTATAACACCTAATTTATTTTCAGTACAGATAAAATGGCTGTTACAAAATACATGCAAATAGAGATACTTGTTATTTTTAAAACAATTGTATACAATGCAAAAACAGTGAAACACTATCATGGGAAACTTCTTGGTAAGCAAATTAAAGTGAAATGGGCTATTGGTTACTTTGCTGTGCATATGACATCAATTCTATTTCAATGCTACCCAGTCATCCTGCTCTTACCCCACATCTTAGCAGTGATGTGCATTCATACCAGTATCTCAAATCAGTACAGCTGATGCATCATTCAGTCTAGTCTTTCTTCAAGCCCGATATATGTACCTAGTGCCCAATCCAGCATATATATGCCAGTCTTGAGTTGAGGCTATTCTCTCCCTCAAAATGTCTCCTGTATCATGTTAAATGGAATCTCATCTGAGTGTATTAGAGGATGCAGTATGTGACCCGCCACAACAAAAGGATCCTAAAGTCGCTGATGGCTGAGCCGAGAAAATCAAGCTTTAAGTGAGGCCAGCAAAATCGCCAAAACCATCCACTTTCTGTTTTTGACATAATTGTGTACTCTCATGTTTCGTATATCATCTGCCAAAATTTTGAAGCTAAATGATCAAAGGAATGGAAAGGAATTAGCTTTTTTCTGGGCCATGATTTTTTGAGTTTCAACAGAACAGAAACGTGTCCGAAGATTTGGATTTAGCGCCCTAGCAACGAGGGAACCGAAGTGTAAAGCTCACACAATGCCCAATCACTGGTGTTAGACCGCTGGCACTAGGCTTGAATTAACATCACGGAGGTTGCTAGGGTTATACCTTCTATTGTCCAGAGGTGAAAACTGTTCAACCTCCCCTTGATCATGATTGCATCGAAAGGAAAACTTTGACGGTGGTTTTCTCGAAACGCTGATTTCTTCAACCACGTGACATGCTCTCTTAAAATCATTGATATCTCTGCAACCAAGTATTTTTATGAGTCGTGTTATATATTAAGTTAAAGGGTTAGAGTAAGGGAACAATGTCATATCATTTTCAGAAAATCGACCTCCAACAACTTAAGGATCCTTTTGTTGTAGCGGGTCACATATATGCGGGTCTTGAGTTGAGGCTATTTTCTCTCTCGAAATGTCTCCTGTATCATGGGACATGGAATCTCATCTGAGGGTATTAGAGGATATAATCTCCCTGTGTATGTGGTACCGGAAATTATAGCGCCCACGGGCATGGAAATAGCCCAAGGCGCTGAAAAGCTTTTCTATACATTCGGCCGTTGACACTCCGGTTTAGACAAAAAAAGAAAGTTGTCCCATGCCCTGCACGCTACAAAAACAGTAGACTATCGTGTTTGCAATTGCATGTGCAGAGACAACTTTGCAGAAAAAGAAGATGTTCAACCTGATGAGACCGCATTCTCCTGGAGGGGATTTCAGAGGGATTAGAGTCAGGAACTCCATTTAGTCGATGAACTCATACCCATTAAGACACCTGCTTATGTAGGGGAAGTGTGGCTGTGCCTATACGTACCTGAGTTTATTCACCCCCGCGACGACCCCTTAACATCATTGGTTTTCCCGGGGGGACCTTTGCGTCGTAGTCCAACTGAGCTATACTATATATGGATTGAGATTTGTTTTTGTAACCAATAAGGGAGCCGGCATGCACCGTCCCTGGGAAATCACCGTGGGGCAGTTGTGGTCACATGATTATACTGGGTGTCATACCCACATAAGGTACAACCCCATGGCTACCATGTTGTCACCTTCATTCAGATGATAGGTAGAGAAGTTTAATATCACGGCTGATGGCCGTCAACAACGAGGATTGAATCATTACCCTAGAGAAGAATTAGGTCCATTTCCATATAATCTATCCGTGCAATTAGGTCTGCTTCAAATAAGTTTTGTGCCTAGCTGTTGGAGACTACAGGGGCATAAGTCCATGTGTGCCATACTGACCGTCATATGGTCCAGCTCCCCTATGTATTAATACTTGCCATATCGAGGGGAAAAAATGTATGCTGATTAAGTTTTACTTGTTGTAGGAGAGAATGTGTAGTGGACTTTGCAGTGATTTGTGATATGATAGTTGATTACGGTATTTACATGATTTATCCCCCTACCCCCTAATCAAGTGAATCAGATTCATTACACCATTATGATGTCAAGTATGATGTATGATTCCATTATGTGTCTACATGGCATCTCATCAATCGACACACATTAGAGGTGGGAGAGGATCTTGTTGAATCGAGGGATCTCAGCAAGATGCACCATTTGTGTTTTGCGTGAGATACACATCTCAGTGACATACGATGGAGCATCTTGTGTAGGCAAGTGCAATGGACACAAATTTACTGCCGAAAGATCACGAGCCATAAGTTGCCATACAGTGTACATCAGCTGGCTCATTAATTGTTCCACAATGCAATAAGCTGGTTTCTTATACGTGTCACATAAATGTTCTGCAAGTCACAGTCAATCATATATCAGCCTCTCTGTCTCTTCCCATAAGGATGGTTTTTTATTTTGTTTTTTTCCACTATTTCAGAACTCCTTCAACTTTCTCCTCTACCCTCACACACTGCCTTATCACTAGAATACATTCCATACACGATATAGACTTCATATTATCCAGGTACCCCATATTTACTATCTTTACATTCTCCTCACTGGGTTCTATTCTGAACATTCTACTGCAGTTGTCTGCTGGTGAACTTTCTTGCGGTATGATGCAGTTGTTGCTGTCGGATATTTTTCTTCCCCCCCCCCCCACACACACACAAGTGAACCTCACAAATCATCAATGTCATTTCCAATCTCTTGAAGCTGACACGTGATGCAGACAGGCGGTCCGTGCCCGTTGTCGTGTCTAATCAAATAAGACGTGCCCACCCGGCTCGAAAGTTGCCCCCACGGTTGTTCGGTTGCGAGAGATATACGAGAAATTCTACTCACCGCTTGGAATATATTTGCCAATTCTCCCCCCTCATGGATCAGACTCTGGCAATTAAATCCTTATTCAATTCGATTGTGGCACATTCTGGCAATTTTTGTTTTTTTCCTCTCCTCCAAGTACTCGTACGTTTCCAATTGAACTTTATAGACTTCATTTTTTTTTCCTCGTCTCCCTTTGGCACATAGGAGTTTCTGCACTGAAAGAAGCAATTTGTCACATACGTCTATTTTAACGACAAGAAGCAGAAAGTGTACTCTCCTTTGTGTATTTAATGCACGTTGTAATTTGATTGTGCTGGAGAGTGACGTGGCAAAGACGGGAGTCATGTATGGTTGACGGGTAGTTTACCATTTTTCCTTGAGCGCAAGTAGTTAGTGTACATTAAAAATATGTCATGGTGGATGTAGATGGTTTCAGGAGACATGTAGGTAATCTAGACTTGGAGCAAAATATCAGCCTGCTGCACGCCACCATCTCAAAACACCATTTAAATATAATGTTTGGATAGGTTGAATAGTGACAGTGACATCCGAACACATGAGACCCTACCATCCTTGTCCTCTTTCATTTCCTCCTTCTCATCTTCCCCATCAACCCTTCCCCTCCCCCACCCCTTCACCTCCCCCCCCCCCCCCCCCCCGACAAATGAGGATTTTTATAAAGCATGTCAGGAATCCCTTCCTTCCAAGTTCTGTCCATTGTGTTCACACGTTAATATGCAGCTCCAAGAGTTGGAAGAATCAGACCCATGATATGCTTTACAACGATCCACATTTCTCTGTAACCACTTAACCAAATTAACTGGAGTTTTCTGCAAAATATAGGTAAGATGTTATATCTTAAGACTCTGAAATAGCACTCAGACAGTTTAATCATATTGAAAGTTATCAATGCAAAAATCCATGTGTAATCTTTTTTTTTTTTGGGGGGGGGGGGGGACATACTGCATATGCTTTCCAGCCTGGAGCCACGGACAGAGAAACAAAGAAATCCCAAGGGACTACTTATAAATGTCATCTCAGTGTAATGACCAAAAATTAGAGTCACTGCTTTCTTGATACGCATTCTCAGAACTTGCTAATCGACTTTTTCACTAATTTCCGTCTGACGCACGAGAAACGTGCCTGGCATGCAAGTGAAAAGCCATGCAGTGGGCAAAACTCGAGTGAAAAATATGGAATCTACTCCTGCAAGATGAGCTGTGATTGACTCTCATTCATTCTGTGCCTTTCTAAAGTGAAGAAAAAAAGAGAAAGAAAGTCTATTCTGCTCCGTGTTCAGGACAACTCTGCTGGATAGAGTTAATTCAAACCAACAGCCATGAGAGTTTCATAAAGTTACGACACGAAGAAAGAAAAATAAGCATCACTTCCCTCACCCTCTGTCTTAGATAAGCAACCAGACACAAGAAAAGTGCACCCTTTGCAGGAAAAAGGCAGTGATAGAGGTCCCTGACACGACCCTCCAGATTTCAAGCTATCCTCTCTGCTGATGAATCGCAGGACTGTGAATTGAAAATCAAGTGCAACCTGCCCCTGCCACGAAAAATAGTTAAATGGATTTCATACTCCAGTTAATTGCCAATAATCCGTCAAAACACATTTGGAGAAGCGCTTCATCAAGTGAGCTCGCAACCCCTCTCTCTCATTCTTTTTCTTGTTCTAACTTCTTTGCAGCCAGTCATTATTGATACCTACATCACTTGTCGGTCGTATTCACTGCTCTGACTTTTAGATTTAATATTTCAAAATGAGCGATAAATCTTGTCTGCCTTCTAGTTGATCAATCACAGACATTACAGATTAGATATCCATTGTAATTAATGCTATCATTGTTGTGTTTGTTATTATTGATATTTTCATGATTTCAGTTTTCATTATCGCTATCTTCTTCACACATAAATTGCAGTCCTGGTATAATCCATTTAAGCTCAGGGACACCATGGAATAATGTAGCTCATACCATTTTTTTTTGTAATCAACATTATCATCATAATTATTGCTATTGTCATCACTACGTAAAGATGAGTACAGAAATATTGAGATATTTTATAAACCCATTCCATACGGGAACCTGGTGGCCTATGTATTAAGTCTATAGGGATTTCAGAATTCAGAATGGAAGTGGTTAATGGAAGTTGCTTAGACAAGGAAGTTTAAGATTCATGCAATCTGCCATTGTCACTCTGATCGCAAGGACTGACAATCCACAGATGTGGTCGTCTCAAGTGCTGCAATATTCTGAATGAGGCGTGATTTTCTCATCACCCTCCCATCGCTTGAAACGTTAGGAGGAGAGCGCCCGAGCCATCGTGGTAAAGATGCACACAAGAGAGTCAAGCAGAGCGAAACGCATCCCACTGGATAATTCAACCTCTCCTGCGCCGATAACTCTGTGCGTGTCAAGCAGTGTAGGGTTTCAGATGCTTCTGTGCCACCGTCACTGGCTTTTTTCTCCCTTTTCTCATTCTTTTTTTTTTCCCCCTGCAGGTTGCCAGTTAATGAAATTTCAAATCCCAATGGTATGGTCATGTAGATGGAGAGAGATAGGTCGATATGGTGGCGCTGTGTGATCGTAGCACCCATTTTACATCCTGCTTTTGCCTGAATCCTCATCAAGTTTGACCATGCAATCACAATGAAGAGAATCACACATGTAGGCTTATTACTTATCCTCCTCTATTCTCCGGAGTCCTCGCATACATGCAAGAGACAGCTAGGAAATATGGGCAGTGATACGTCCAGTGCACCTCCTGTTTTGGTGTGAAATATCGCTCTAATTATGCCCAGTAACTTGCTGACAACAGATCATATTCAATGCACTCCCCCAAAACGTGCCATTTAGTCGCATGCACTGCGGTACATGCGCAGATTTGGGCTCCTGCAAGGTCAACCCACGCTGGGCCAGTTCATTTTGTATGAGTGATTGAAGGAATTATAGACTACTGATGCTCATGTGTAGAGCAGAAGGTGCGGAGGTGGGGGGGGGGGATAGGGAGCAGTAATTTGGATTGATTGTATGAAGCAGAGATGCTAAAACATTTCTGAAAGATTATGTGTCTGCGATCTGTGATTTACTGGTACATATATTGTTCAAATATTGTATTGTATGTTTGTAATTTTATTAGATATGACTTACGGTACAGATGCCATATGATAATGGAAATGACAATGAAAATGATATTGATATTGATCACAGAGGCATTAATAATGATAACGATAAAAATTACACCAGTAGTAGTAGTAATTATGATAATTATAATCTAAATAGATATGATTTGTGCCAGGTACCTCATTGTCCAGATGTTATTTACTGACTTTATACCCTAAAAATTCCATACACTCATATGAATGTTCATATGGATTCATTTATTGATAAAGTCAACATTTGTGACAAACTGCATCTATGATGCCCAACCAATACCACATTGACTCAGCAATTATCAGTAGAACCCCTCTACGAGAGGTTCACCATCTCAAATTTTGTAGGAGTATACTGCATGATATATCCAAAATATAGTAGTTTTGTAGCTAGATGTACCTCCCCTTTTACTGATATTAATACAATTAAAATGCATTAATGATTTCTGTTATTTGTACCTACAGTTCTTAAAATATTCTAAATTTGCTTGTGTGTAGAACAGAAAAGTTTAGAAAGTTTATCAGTCAATATGGTGAGTTGCCATAAAAGTCTGCTCTGATCGCCCCTCCCCCTCCCCACCCCCTGTTAAAAACTTGAATGCAGATCAGGTACCAAACATGTCTGGACACTGCCCCCACGGAGTGATGCGCAACGACCCATTTGGGCACAATAAAGAACATTCGGAGGGGCCTTGTCAGTCGAGTCTTGCCCAGAGGGCATTACACTGTCCTTTGTGTGTGTGTGTGTGTGTGTGTGTGTGTATGTGTCTGTGTGTGTGTCTCTGTGTGTGTGTCTGTGTGTGTGTTGTCTGTGAGAGTGTGCAAGTTTGTTGTTTATGTATTTTGTCCAATACAGTACTTCCTTCTAATGTATTGCATTTTCATCAGTTTTCTTGAAAATGCTTTATTATTGTGCAATGATGGATATGAAGTGAATGATTTATACAGTATGTATTGTGCACATTTAGAATTGAAAAAAAAAAGGATTAGGCTCATCCACTTTTTCATAATTGTAATATGTGAATTGCATGAAATAAAAAAAAGATACTCAATAAAAACTCGTGTTAGGATAATTTACTGTCTTACATAACAGTGACACTTGTAGATTGTGAAACTGATGCAGTCACCTTGTCTCTCCTTCTCTCAACCCTCCTCCAGTCTTTCTGTTTCTTTGATCTCACCATCTTAACCTGATTCTTATCTTCTCATTACTGTCCTAGAAAATAACAGTACTTACTTTGTCGTGAAGTAGGCATTCTTTTTAATGATATTTTGTAAATCTGTGTGCAAAGGATAGAATAATGAGATTCTAAATGAGCCTTACTGACACTCCTGTCGCTCATAAAAATGAAAATATGGTGGGAAATTGATTCATCTGTCTTATCCTCATCATATGGCCTCTTGAACCTTTTCAGTCAATCATGTTTCCTTCATTCTACTGCTGAGCCTTTCCTGTGGTTTGTTTTTCCATTCAGCTTCAAAAATCAAAGCTGCTATAAATGAAGGAAAGGTGTAGAAGCCAGCGTTGCCTTTGCAACAGGTTATTGTCTGAATTTGATCTGAATTATGAGTGTATTATGAGTTCAAAGTAGAAGAAGCAAAATTTTGCTTAAAAAAAAAAACAAACCAGAATTTTCTGAACTGGTTCATTCCCTGGGTCAGTAAAAACCAGTCTCACTTTTTGTGCATGAACATTTGTAATGGAGAAATACAGATTGTAGCAAATTGTTGTACCATGCTAATGTGAGGTGGCAAACATGCTCTTTTAAACAGATAGCAAGACATCTTACTTTTGTTTGAATTTTCGTTCACCCGTTTCAGACCATGATCTGGAGGACATTGACATGCAGACAGTGCGCTACAAGCCAGAGGGTCTAGACAAACTCTGCAAGATGACCAAATTCTCCAAGAAGGAGCTGCAGCTGATGTATAGAGGCTTCAAACAGGTAAGATACCAAACGGATGGGTGGTCAGTAGCCACTGCTGTCATGAGATCATGGGTTCAAGTCCCTATTTGAGGAAGGCTTTTACTATGTGTCTGTATGTGTGAATGAAGTGTGCTTCATTTTTTTTTTTCTGATTACCCCATCTGGGAGTATACATATACTTGATTGTGTCTGTGTGTTTACAGTTTTTGATGAGTATTTAGCACAAGAAAAGTGTCAGAGCTATTATTTTCATGATGGTTTAATTTTATGAATTTTGCGAATCACTGTTGGCCCACACAGGTAAAAATATTGCAATTAGACTGGAATTAGCACACTTGGGACAAGCCTTTGTGTCAAATTGCCAAAGCAACATCTCACAAAAATGTCTGTGACCTAATTTGCGAAAATATCTGTACACAAAAATAGCTGGTTCTACAGTATATGTTGTAACTGTGTGTACATATGATTGTGTGTGTGCATGGTTTATAATGAATATTTTAGCAAAAGTGTGTGTTGATGTCTGCAGTATTGAATTTGATGTGTGGTGGGGTTGTGAGCGTACACACAAATATATGTTGTGACTGTGTGTACATATGATTGTGTGTGTGCATGGTTTATAATGAATATTTTTTGCACAAGCGTGTGTTGATGTCTGCAATATTGAATTTGATGTGTGATGGGGTTGTGAGAATACACACATATATGATGATTCAAATCAATTCAATTCTATTTGAATTAAAATCATTAGTTGATGAAGAGTTTGGAAGCGTTTTCTTTTCTGTCTGTGAACACAGACAGGAACACTAAGAAAATTTTTACATAAAATTGTAATTTAGAAAGAAAACAAAGAAAAGTCATTGAAAGTTAACCCATATGATATCAGCAAAATTGTAGTTGAAACCAAGGAGATGTTCTGGTTTGGGCCATTTTACCTACTTGTGCCATTTTACCAACTTGTGAGAGTAGATCATGAGATTACTCCAGAATAGCAGTCGAGGACTGATCAAACATGATGCCAACATGACGAGAGATACTAGACCAAGACCAAGCATTGTCAAGGACGTGAGAGTGCCTCTTGTTCGACCTGCAGAAGGTCACACTTAGCCGCAAGAAAGGTAGCATCCCAGTCCAGACGAAACACTGCAGACACGACCCCTTGGGGTGATGTTTAAGGAGCAGAAGGGGAGGGGGAGAAGGGAGTGGCAAGGGGAGAAATGTTCCTCAGGATTGGCCCCTTTAACCCATTGAGGACGGTTTCATTTTGCTACAACACGCATTTCCCATAGACACCTGCCGGAGTATACTTGGGACTCGTCCTCAGTGGGTTTAATTGTTTCTTTCCAATACAGTTAGGTATGAATTATGGAAGGGAGCTTTGAATGAATGGGAGGGGATGGAGGGGAATGTTCTTGAGGATTGGCCCCTTTTGTTTCTTGTCAACACATTCAGGTACAAATTATGGAAGCTAGAGCATTGAAAGATGGGGGGGGGGGACATGGAAGAGGAAGGGGAGGAGGAGGAGGAGGAATGTTTCTCAAGATTGGGCCCCTTTTGTTTCTTGCCAACACATTTGAGGTATGAATTATGGAAGGGAGCTGTTGGAGGCCGGCTGTGTCTTGCGCGAGGAGGAAGAGAAGGGGCGCATGGAAGAAGAGGAAGAAGGATAACTGGCATGAATAATGGATTTGGGGAAAACATTGATCCATCCCTGACTTTCACAATACAGGATGCTGTGTAGCGTTCTCGTTGTTGGCCCCATTGCCCCCAATTTTTCTCCACTTCTTCTCTCCTTTTTCCTCCCACCCCCCCCCCCCTCCTCTTTCTCTCCATTTTTACTTTGTTTTTATCTCCTACCTATGTTTATGGTCTTCTCTTCTTTCTGAGCTTTGCAAATTTACCTTCCACTTCTTTTCCCGTTTCCTGTTTTCATATTTTCTCACCTTGTAAATACCCTTACCTTACTTTCTATTTTTTTCCCATCTATCTATTTCTATATGTCTATCTGTCTCTCATTCCAATATACCACACGTATCTTTCTTTCTCCTTCTTCTCCCGATTTTTGTTTGTTCTGTTTTCCATCACTTGTTCCTCACTTTTATCGTATATCATTCAGTTTTAATGAGTGATCAGGTTTCTTGGGTCCCCGCTCTTTCAATATCTAGATGTCCCCTGATTATTTTACCCAACACTACCTTATATTTCCCAAACAACCCATTCCTGCATGACCTTTGAAGTAGTTGTTGTCTCATTCTCCTATCTTCCCGCCTTCCTTGTCTCATTATCTCATTCTTTATTTTCTCTTCCCTTTCTCTCTTTCTCTTTTCCTATCTATTCTTTCTTTCTCTCAATTCCTCATCCCCTCTCTCCCTCTATCTTTCTGTCTCCTCGTTCGCCCTCTAACCCGGTGTTTGTTCTGATGGCCCACCTTCAAATTCTGGTTTGATGTATCTACACTGCCCCAAGATACTGTGGCGATCAAGGTAGAAGGAAGGAGGGGGGAGGAGAGAAGGGGTATCGGATGGCTGGCAGGAGGGCGATATAACCCTACAATCGATACATTCTTCTGAGGAGGGGAGATGGGTGGCTGTTGTTCCATCTAATTATCGGCAGAGGAAGGAGGTCTCTCTTGTTCTGTTTCTTTCTCTGAAAAAAAGATGTTTTAAAAGATAAAGTTTTTTATGCTACTGCTTGTGGCCAGATAATGCATGAAAGTACCGACACAAAAACGGAAAATGAAAAATATGTTTTGTAAGCGACAGAGGGACAGGCTAGAAAGAATAAATGATATATGCTGTAAAGGTATGACTGAAGATGTCACATTTGGGGCTGAATATATCCTAAAAAGTTTATCCAAAGAAGTCATGCAAAATGGAAACACTAAGAGAATGCTCTGTTTGCTCAAGGTTTTGATTCCATAAAACCCAAAGGCAGGTTACATCCACACTGTGGAACAAGAGTTTTGAAAATACACCCACTTCAGGCTTGTTGACAGAAATGTACAAAATCTTGTGTAATTTCTCATCAAATTTTCTCATTCTGAGAAGGAGGCACTTGTCAGGAAATCCATAAGATATTTCCCAGTCTCTACCTCTGAGTCAATCCCTGCTGCACTGCCCTTTGTCTTGCATCCCTGTGCGTGGCACGGGCATATCTTCTTCTCCACGGGCATGGGTTTAACGACCGGTATAAATCACGACACAGTCATTTATTCGAGTGTCCATGGTAACGGAGGAAGTTTTATCACCCGAGCGCAATCTTGGAGTTGACAATGAGCGCTTGCAGGGAATTACGCTCCCTCTCTCTCTCTCTCTCTCTCTCTGTTGTTTTAGATGCAACCACTAAGGCATTATAACGTCAGAAGAGCATTGCCAATCCGTAGTTGCTACCATCGGACTTAATCCATTAATGCAGGTCGTTCCTAATGGGTGCATTTGTGAATTTGTTTTCCCACCTTCCGAGCGTGACATGCATGATGTGTCAAAGTATGTAATCGCAAATGTCACACCCCTCATTTGTTGCAGCAAAGATCCCATTTGAGGCAGGAAATAGAAATGGTATAAAAAAAAGAAGAGCTTTTCCAATATGATAGTTTCTCTGGCCAATGTCAACATCATTGATACTTATTAATATTTATGCCATTTCAGACATGTTGGTGACTAGTCATTTGCATTTGTCCTCTCCCCCCCCCCCCCCCCCCAAGTGTGACAAGCCTCCAAGTTCAATAAACTTTTGTCAAAAGCAGCATTGCACTATTGCTTTGCACTTTTGATTTCTATTTGCAAGACCAAATATTTGCTACGGGGATTCCACTCACACCTGTCGAATATTTCCCCGGAGCCCTCCAAGATTTCCTATTTTTTGTCTTCTCCTCACTTTGTCTCTTTCTTGCATCTCCATCTTTTTCACAATGTCAAATCAATAAATCCATCCTTTCTTTTTTGGATGGTAACAGGCACTTCAATGATAGTATTTATATTCTTTATAATGATAGCAATCTGGCTGCAAGATTGGTGATTGGTGATTGGATGAAAGTTTGAATAATCACAACAAGTGATGTCAAGAAGTAATGTACAGTTTATAATTTACTCTGATAGATTCACGGTTGCAGGTATTCAAATGATATTCCATCTGTTTCCATAACAACATAATTAACATTTCTGATAATCTTTTGTTTTGTATCTGTTACCAGTGTCAGGAAATGCTTGGACTCTGAATATTTCAACTGATTCTCATCTAAATATGATTCTAAGCAACTGTCTCCTACTTGCCGACACACATAGTGCATTTATGATACAGATTAATGGCTAGTGATTGGTTAGCCAGCCCACAACCTGCAGAGTGTATGTAACTATGCTTTTTACTGGCAATTCATGAAGTGCATACCTACAGAACCTGCAAAGTACATTTAAGGACTGTTGTTCTAAATGTTGTGCTGCTTTAAGCTTGTTTTGTTTGCAGGTTTCAAATTAACCTTCAGCAAACTTGCTTCACATGTGCCATACCCCCCCCCCCCCCCCAACTGAAACAAGCAAGCAAGCAAGCAAGCAAAAAAATCAAAAATAATAAATGAATAAATAACTACAGCCGTTATGGCATAGAAATGAGAGTATTCGATGATAAGGGGATTATGGTAGAATTATCAAGAGGCTTTCAACTGGCAATTAAAATCTATAACTGATCCATGAATTGACATCACATTTTAAAAGATTACAATTTAATGCGTCTAAATCAAATTTTCAAAATTTTTACATTATTTCATCAGATTTTGTACCAATTCAATGAAATTTACCCTATTTCTTATAATTATTCTCCAAGAATGGATAGGCAGTCAAAAATTCAGAGTTGCAGTGAGGATAATGTGATGATTTTTGCAGTAATATTACCAGAAGACATGATGGGTTGCTATCTTCTAAAATAAGGAGGATGGTTGCACTCCATGCCTTATAGATATAATCACGGCATGTCATACAGCTCCCTCCCCACCATGCATCTGATTTTTCGCTGACTTTTCAGCAGCTAATGGCGAGAGAAGTGGGGCAAAGTGCAAATAACTGCCCCCCCCCCCCACAAAAAAAGGAAGCAAAAAGTTCTCGCAGCACTACCCATGGGAGGGAGAAATTTTTCAGGAGAGAATAGATCAAATATTGATGGCTCAGTGAGAGGAGGGACTCCTAGCTCAAGTAGGTCCTGCCCTCGTGTCAGAGTCTTCCCCTACAAGTTGAGTCACACGTTAAACTAATTTGGGGGGGGGGCATCATGTCATGTGTTGAGGTGCGGGTGGGGGCGTGAGGGGGGAAGGGGGATGAGGCCCAAGGAATTGAGGTTGGAGATATGAAGTAAACAAATATGAAACTCTTTTTATGGCCAACCCTGCAACATGAAATAAATAAAACAAAATGAATAGATAGGTTACAGAAAAAAAGGTCTTGCTGAATGTTCGCCTCAATTTTTCTCTTTCTTCTTTCATATTTCATTATTTTTCTCTTCCTCTCCTTCCTCTTCTTCCTCTCTGTCCCCTTCTCTGCATCTTGTCTTATAAAAAGTAATCTTCACAAAATCAATGTGAGTTTATATTACTGTAGGGCAAGGCAAAACCCAGAGGAGAGATGGAACTTTGTGTTTCATGCACTCTGATTCACTCTAGTCCCACCCATACAGGAATGTGTGTGCTACTTCATTAGTACAGAAAAAAATCACAAATTAGCCATTTGTTTAGAGATCAAGGGAGTAAATTCTTCAGTATGCATATTTACAATGTTGTTGAGGTGTGGTAATACAGTGTTCTGTTATTCAAAAGTGTAAATGTCATGTTAAAGAAGATAAATGAAATATGTAGGTCCTATGTCATGTACCCAGGTTTGAGAATTGCCTTTGGCTGTGCTGCAGCTCACTGCTGGCATCTTGCCAAGTTAATAATCTACCATATTGGAAGATGCAATATCCACTAGCTTTGCCTCAGTGCTCCCCTTTTATCTTAGGTTAGCATTTAATGGTGATTTGAATTTTAATTCTTCCCTGTCAGAGGATTGAAAGGACTTTGGTCCATCCCAGGAAAATCTCTGTCCTTTTTTCCAGTAATCCTCTGAAAGTAGCTTTACATAAATGCATGCAAGATTTGTTAAGTAGTACAGTGTGTAAATCTGTTAATCAATTGTTTATCCGTGCAATATGACAGTTGATCTCATGTGGTGCTAGTCATGGTAATTTGGGGGTAGAGAAGTCATGTTCCCTCTCAAAATTGAGCAATAATTGCATTGAGATATACATTCCTTACATTGTATGAGGAGACTGTTCTCATTAGAGATAGTTTATTTCTCATCTACAGACTCAAACAATCCGTACATTTGAGTGACACACATGCATAGCTTCACATTCACCTCTTTAATGAAAAGCTGTTTAAAAACTTTGTAATGACAAAAATGTTTGATCAACATTGTGAGTGGACAACTATATATACAACCGTTGCAAATCCTGTTGTTTTTTATACAAATCCGACTTTTCAAGAGTGATATTTGATACAGTTGTGGCTTTTTTTCTCTCTACACTATGCATACTTCTTTCTCTGAAAAAAAGAAGTGCAGCTTCTTCAATATACATGTGCTTGAATCTTTTCACCAAGTCATGATATCCGCTCAGGAGAAATTAATGCAAGAAAACCCTTCACATGCCACAGTCTGGTCAGACACTCTTGACGGCTTGTTTCCGAGCTGACGTGCAACTGAGGGAAAGTTAACCACAAAGTTAAACTGGTACCTTGGAATTCCTCTGAAATGAGGCAATGGCGGCTTTTGTCGATGAGAAATGGGATACCCTCGCGCACATGTAATTCTTCCCCTGTTCTTACTGGAAAAAGATATAAACAACAGTTTTGTGGTTGTAGTCGCTGTAAGCTTTGAAAGGAATAAAATGCAGAGGAATGGATCAAGATTCCCTGTCAAGTGAAAAAAAAACAGAAGAAAAAGAATGAATACCGGAACAGTATCATATGTGACCCTGCATCACAAAACAAACACGAAGACATGACATTTTTAGTTAAGGGCAAAGTCTAAAAAGAGCAGACTCTAAGCTTTAAAATGATGCATAACTCGATTCATATAGATTCTCCTAGCCTATCTAAGTATTGCAAAGAAAGTACACACTCTGGAAAAGTGTGAAGTGAGAAAGGAGGCTGTGAATACAGGGTCTATTCAAGCACTTAATGTTTACCAAGCTGTGTTAGCTGTGCAATGAATGGGACAAAAAACAGGCTTTGTTAGTAATGACAATGTGCAAAGGCTGAAGAAATTTCTCGCGTTATGCGGAAAACCAGTGTCTTTCAAGACGTTTCGGGACAGATTGTCGTCACTTGCCATCACTTCTTCATTTGTAATTTATTCGGCTAAGGAAGAACCAAAGTGGGAATGTCAAAATACATTGTTTTGATACAATTCAATTCTAATCCTTGGCCCAATGTTTAGGTTGAGGCCACTGGATTAATTGTGTATCGGATTGATATTCGGGGAGGGCTTTTTTTTTTTTTTTTTTTTTTCCGAGATGGGCTATCATTATAACATATAATTATGAAGTAGTTGAGATGTGTGTAGGGTTTGCACATAGTCGACTTTATTGCTTTATGTGATGGGAGTGTTCTGCCGTCGGATGGGCTCTGGTTTGAGGTTTGGAAAGGGTTTTTTTTTTCTTTTCTTTTGTCCGTTTAGTCTGAATAAACTTTGTTATTTTGAGTTATGTGAGGGAAACCAGTGTCTTTTAAGATTTTTCGGGACAGATTGTCGTCACTTGCAATCATTTTTTTTTTTTTTTTTTTTTTCATTTGTAATTTATTCGGCTAAGGAAGAACCAAAGTGGGGATGTCAAAATCCATTGTTTTGACATAATTCAATTTTAATTTTTGACCCAATGTTTATAATAGGTTGAGGCCACTGGATTAATTGTGTATTGGATTGATATTCGGGAGGACTTGATGTCGGGCATGAGTTTTTCTGAGACGAGCTATCATTATAACATATAATTATGAAGTATAGTTGAGATGTGTGTAGGGTTTGCATTTAGTCGAGTTCATTGCTCTATGTGATGGGTGTGTTATGCCGTCGGGTGGGCTCTGGCTTGAGGTTTGGAAAGGGCTTTTCTTTTTGTCCATTTAGTCTGAATACATTTTGTTATTTTGAGTTATGTGAGGGAAACCAGTGTCTTTTAAGACTTATCGGGACAGATTGCCGTCACTTGCAATCATTTCTTTATTTGTAATTTATTCGGCTAAGGAAGAATTAAAATGGCAATGTCAAAATTCATTGTTTTGACATAATTTTATATTAATCCGTGGCCCTTTGTTTAGGTTGAGGCCACTGGATTAATTGTGTATCGGATTGATATTCGGGAGGGTTTGTTGTCGGGCATGAGTTTTTGTGAGACGGGTTATCATTATAACATATATATATATATATATATATTTTAATGTATATGAATATAAATTAAAGGTTTATAATAATGGTGCGTCCCCATCCGGGTCTGGGCTTTTCCAGGGTTTTTCCGGTTCCCCGGGGCTGAGTTGTCTCATGTGATATTAATAATTTATGAAATTTATTGTTATTGTTATGTTAATGTGCGCGGAATGAATGACCGTGTCTCATTGTGAATAATTTATGTATGCGGAATCGCCCCACTTTATTATATAGGACTCACTGGAATACAAAATAATGCAAATGTTTGTTAAAATTCAATAGGTATGTTAAATGCCGTCAAGAGAAAAGTGTATCATGTATGTACTACACTTGGCCGAGTTTTCTTCTTCTTCTTCTTCGTCTTCTTCTTCATGCTATTTTACTTTTCTCCTTTTTTCTTTCTATGTTTCCTTTTTTTTCTACTCCTAATCTTTCTGGTCTCATTTCTTATCCTTTTGCCTGCTTATACAATATTTTTCACACTTTGAATATGTGTAGGATTCTGTCAAAGTTATGTGTATTTATGTTCGTAAATCTTCTGTAACATTGTGTGATATTTATGTATATGCCCTGCTTATTCTGTTCATCCAGTTATGTCCTGGGCTTTTATGTTTTGTATTTATGTATTCCTTTGTTCGATTTGTATATCAATAAAGTGATGAAATATATGGAGCAACAACAATGAGGGGATTATTAGATTAAGTTGCAATTGAGCATGATCTATTAACACATTCTGGCCATAATTCATGCCAACTTTCAAAGCAGTAGCACCATCCTTTCAAAAGTTATTAGAGTTGAAAGTGTAGAATGTGCAAAGGATTTTCAAGAAATGAAAAGGGGCCTCTAAGACATACCTGATCACACAAGTCTACAAAAAAAAGGTGTTGTAGAAAAACTGCTGAAAACACACTTTCCCATTCATTTTATGATCCCAAACTTAGGTATAATGTAGAAGAAAAATAACTCTTTCAGGAAATATGAAAAACTCAAGACTGACTTGGTTGACCCATTTCACCTTTTTTTTTTGTCCTCACAAACAATCAAGGGGTGCGACTTTTTGTTGGTTTTGTGTTGCACGGTCACATATTCATTAGGATATTTTGCTACCAAAAAAAAAACATTTCTGCTTACTGATCATGTACTTCATTGTTTGTATGTTAATTTTGTGTGCACATGGGTTTCTCTCCACAACTCAGTCCAAAAAAATTATGCTACTGCCACATCTACTTTCATATCTACCAAAGATGACTCTGCTATACATGTGGTGTATAGATTAAACCTTGTTCGTTGTGATGACTCTCAGTTTTGATGGATTCAAGAAAATGTTTGAAAGGTGAAAATGTACTAAAACACAACTGAGCCATGCAGTCATCAGGTTGATTTTAATTACAGCAAGAAAGTAAAGCACCACTGAGCTTGCATTTAATGGTATTCTTTCTGTACAGGGCAGTTGATAAGAAGGTAGGATAGGTCATGCATAGATTTGCACAAACATTTTTTTTTCCTGGTCTTGTCGTGATCAGACATGGTTGCTATGCAGGGGCGGATCCAGGAATTCCGTAAAGGGGAGGCGCCTTTACAAAATTAAAGGGGGGGGGGCATTTTTTTAAAACAAAAAATAAAGGGGAGGCGTGCGCCGATGCCCCCCCCCCCAATTCGGATCCGCCGCTGCTATGTGTCTTTCCCACACAGTGCTTTTTTGCATATTGAATTTAGGGATAACATAAGTCTCAACTTGTTCTAAATGGCATCGTCTTATGGGCTGATCATTACTCCATTCCTCAAGATAAACTCTGACCTTTTAAGAGCAAAGTTTTCAGAATGAAGTGCTCGGGCCTCGAGCATCATATTCTGCAAAAACCGAACGCAGCATGTAAATCACAGCACTGATGAAAATCCACGAGTAATCTCCACTAATGAATACAGAAAGGTCAAAGATTATCCTAGATGAAAGCTGCTGGAGGTTTTTTCATTTTTCTTGATGGTTTTTGCATGTTTTCTCTTCCACAACTCAGCTTAGTTACAAACAAACAAAGAAAATCTTGCTCATTCAAGCAAGCATAAACAATTTAAAAAGGGGGTCTATTCAACCAACACAAGAAACAGCTGGCTGTCAGTCAAGTCGTCTTGAGCTCCCTAGAGTGACTGACCGCCTCCTTGGTCTGACAGTAAGAAGATTTAACATTTATCTTTGCACTCAAGGATGACCTGTCTGCCAGATTCTAATTTCCCAGTCTGACATTTACATCCCTCTCCTCCCTCCCTCCCTCTAACTCCCCCTCCCCCTTTTTCCCCAAAGGTGACATTTTTCATCACGTAGGTTGGAGCGATTACCAGGTTTGAACGATGCTTTAACTGAACAGTGGCAGAATTCTGGCTTGCGAGTAAACCCCCCCCCCCCCCCAAAAAAAAAAAAAAAGAGAAAAAAAAAAGAGAAAAAAAAAAACATTGGATGACAAAGTCAATTTAGTCATCAGAAATTTAAAAGGTGCCCAGGAGTTGGATATGTGTCAGAATTGATTTAGTGCAATTTCACAACAACAAAAAAGAATGCTGAAAATACAAGAACAAAAACCTGGAAGGGATAATATGACCAAATAAAGAGAGAAATAATTTTTGCCTTGTCAGAAGTGAGTGGAAGGCCTATAAATCTCTGAGCAGAAGTGGATTTGACTTACATGCAGCTTTGAGTTGAGGGTGCATGATTTGTGTAAAGTTTGTGCTTGATTATGACTCTAAAGGACCCTTTATTGGTAATAGGCAATAAAGATAATCATAGTAGAAAAAAAAAACCTCCTTGGGCTGTTTTATTTTTTATTTTGTTTTGTTTAGTTTTGTTTTGTTTTGTTTTGTTTTGTTTTGTTTGTTCTTCGTTTTAATTTACCAAAGATAATTTTAGCACAAACTCAGAGAAAGGAGATTCTGGTGAAATATCTCTTACTGTTGAAGTGGAAATTTTGGTGTGAATGTATATGTTTATATATATATATATATATATTTTTTTTTTTTTTTTTTTTTTTTTGGTGCTCGGCCAGGTAGGGGAATTTTGCGCATTCTTAATTCCATGGAATTAAAATGTGAACTAGTATTACATGTATATTGTAGCAAGCAAAAATACTCACATGCTTCTATTTCTGCGGTAGTTGCACGTCGCCAAAATGCGCAGAAATATCCACTTTCGCAGGAGTCTAGGAAAATTTCTGCAAGCGTGCAGTTGACATAGGATGTGGTACCAATTTTGTAATAGTTTGACTTCATCTTGTCAGCAACGGTCAAGAATGTTCTCAAAGGTTGATTAGTAAACACACAATCAAACCTGTGCATAGAGACCACACAAGACAGGTGGTGACTTTAGGTTTGAGGGCTATATGATTTCAACACTTAACGGAACTACGCAATGCAAGTACATGTTGACTTGTTATTGATTGATAATACCCTGGCATCACTTATGTGACAGAAAGAGTGTATGTGCCATCTATTTTGTAATAATTTTTCTACCACATTTTTTAAGATTACTTGGATACACCCCAAAAAAAAAGAAGATTCTGTCAGTGACATCATTTGTCAGTCACTGGAAAAGCACTAATATGATTAACACACCTTTCCCTCGACTGAGCATGTTGAAGTACCCTGCAGTGTATTTTGTTTAAATCATAGAGGTCACCTGGAAGCATGCAAATCATGCTAGGTCTAGGTGCATTCCAACATCTTTTGTTAATCATATTAATACTGTAGCAATGGTTGACAGATGGCAGCTGCTGTAGAATAAAATTTGGTGGCTGTTGATGTAGGTTGGACTGTGCATAAGCTCACAATAGACCAACACGGCTGGAGTGGGGCATTCTTTTGTTTTTACTTTCATTTATGTGCTTTCATCAATTACTTGCCTTTAGTTAACCAATTAAGGGCGGACTGATTTTGCTACAACACGCATTTCCCATAGACACCTGCCGGGGTATACTCGGGACTCATCCTCAGTGGGTTAAAATTTGATGCTTACAAATGTGTTTGCCTGCCCAAAGTAGTGAACATGATTTTTTGAGGGTACTTCTCAGGAATTCATCAGAAACTTTTTTTTTATGTATGTTTGTTTTTTGTTGTTTGTATTTAGTTGGTTTAATTGTTGTACAAGATATTTCTTGTACCAATACAGCACTGAAGGCACCATAATGCTGGCCCTGCCAAAATGCAATCCAAGCCTCAAAAAGACACCTCTGCTGATCACCCCCTGGGAGATGGAATTGTTCATCAATGGGTTCAAATATTGGAGAAGGGAAGCAGAGCACAAAAAAAAAATAAAATGCAGTGATGGAAAGGTAATTCAGGGATTACTTTTGAGAAGGAGCTCTGTGGGGGCGTAGGGTAGATGAAGTTCTTGTGACATGGACTTTGACAGGAGGAAAAAAAAATAAACAGAATAGAAACCACCTTCATTGTCATGTCAGGAATTGCACTCAACTTATCCCTACTCCTCCACCTTACAATGAAAGTGATAAAAGACTTTATAGTATGTAGATCCTCACTCTGTCCCAGTAATGCAGCCCACTCCTGGCTTTGGCCAAAGCACCAGAGTCAGGGACAGATTTGAGAGAATTTGGAGAATTCAAGATTTACAGGTGTAACCTCGGCCAGCTTGTGAGATGACAGTTACTTTCCTAGTGGTGACACTTATATTTTCTTTCAAAAAAATCTGTACCTCTCTACTCAGAACAAAATATCCTCTTTCATAATATTAAACTTTAGCATCGCTCACTGCATGGTACAATGAAGCTACCCCATTGCCAGTTTGCCGTTATTTTCTTTTTTGTTTCTGGGTGAATGTAAGCTAATCATCAATGGCAACCATCACCCACTTCTTTACTGGTTATGGGATTCTACTTTGGAGCTGTCATGTTTTTGTATGGAAGGAAAATACAAACCTATAGAAGAGGAGATTTTTTTTTGAAATACCTGTTGATGGCAGATGTAAAGATTTGAATGTTATCAGCACACCGGCCTCCCCCCAAACTACACTCATTTCATATGCACACCTGTAACCCAAATCCACTTGCAGGCTTTCAAATACATATCTCTATTTGTCATCTCAAGGCAAAGCTCTTCTTCACCTGTGTATTTTTTTTTTCATTCCTCCCTCTCTCCCGCCCCCACCCCCACCCCCACCCCCTAGAGTATAGAGGCAATTATGCTGCCAAATTGCTCAATTTTCAGAAGGCATGGAAAATTACCTGTTCGCAAATTCACAGAATCTTTGTACAACTTTTTTATCATGTACAGATGGGTGATAAAGCATATAGAGGAAGTAGAAGAACGAGGAAGGGCTGTATCATCATTCTCTTTATTATCTCATTTTTGTTTTTTCAGTTTTGAAATCTCTTTGGAAAACAATGTCATATATTCAACAATTAAAAAACACTGATCAGTTAATAAATTAGATGAAATACAAGTAACATTGGCGATCGAATAAATGAAATTGTTCTGGTGAAGGTAGACGACCAATCCTGATAGATGCAGCAGTACAATCACCAAACACCTGACAGATTGGAAACACCTCAGTCATAAAGAGAGATATGATATAGATATAAAAGAATAATAAAAAAGGAGAGGAAAACTCATTGTACTAAAATGATACACATACAACAGAAAGTAATACTAAATCATGCTTGTCATAGAAAGGCAATGAATGAAGTTTTTAATTTGCATTTGAAAAGAAATAGTAAACTCAATAGACTGACACTAATTATAAATAAACAAAGAATTCCATATTAGTTTTGAGTGATAACAATATAAATACTTGTTTGTATGCTATAAGTGTCAACATTTTCCTGTTTGTTTCAATTTCAAGTTTAAACATTTGAACATAGAATGCATTCTTTGATGACTCTTCTGGTGTTACATAGTTTGGAGTAATTTGGAGTAATTTGGAGTAGTTTAGAGTTGTTTGGAGTCATTAGGAATAGTTTAGAGGGAGAATTAATGAGAGAGATAGACACATCAACACACACTGATATGAAAGTGGCTGTTCCTGCAACTAATGTAGGCCAATGTGCTTTTCCAGTCACACAAGGCAATTAATTTGAGACCTGTAGGTTTGCCCACCTAACGTCAAGACAACGATTCACAATCAAATCTGCCATTCAATGGAGAAGATAGGCGATGTAACCAAGTTATCTTGGGCAATCGACGCATTATGGCAATAACCTGTGATAGATTGGAGGATATCGGCAAGTTTGGATTGCGTGCCGTCCGTGTCCCCGCGACCCATTTCGGAGCAGACTGGTTTGTTTTCACTCCTTAGGGTCCTATTCCCTACTTGCTTCGGCTGACTCTGTCCAATCTTTTCCTTCTGGTAGTTTTCCCTTCTGGGTAGTTGCCTTAAAGGTCTTTCTTCAGTTGTTATACGTGAAACAAGCGAATGAAGCCTGGATTCTAAGTGGTTAATTGCTTGCATTTTTTTATCCACCTCACATGGTTTGTGAGGTAGACTTGAAGAGATTTCACAGAGAGAAGAGTCTGCTGGCTTGTTTCCTTAAAGCTTGACACAAATTGATGCAACAGTTTAATCAGACTACTAATTTCATGGTAGTTTGATTAAATCATATTATAATTGCAAGGAAGGGACTAGAGGTACTGCAATTAATCCCTCTGCCTCCCATCCCACCCCCCCCCCCCCTCCAGCTTTATGCTGCCGAGAGAGTGTACATCTTTGCCTTGGCTGTGAGAATATGAACTTGTCAAGTATGAATCGGACAGAAAATGTGTATTTCATTTGGTGCAAATTATTGCCCAGAATAGTGTTGTGGGATTAAGCATGTATTCCCCCCTATTCAACTCCTTCCAATCCCCTTCTTTATCAGGTCATAGAAAGTTATGATGTTCATATTTTTCAGACTGCTTTTTTATATAATCATCTTCGTGAAATTTTGGATTTTTTTTCACTGCAAACTCTGAAGTTCATTCATATCCAACACATCAGTCACCTGATTGCTATATAATGAAAAAAAAAAATCCTCGCTGCCCAAAAATTATCAAAACATCATGAGCCAGATGTCTGAAATACTTTGACCCTAAATCTAAAACAGTGCACATCATTTACTATTTCAAAGGAGAACTAAAATAATCCTCAAATCCCAATATTTTTCCAACACAAAAAAATAAACTCATACCATTCATATGTAGGTTCCCATGTACTCCAAGCAATGAACTTCAGAATTATATTGCAATGCATTTCCCACAACCAAACTGACATACTCTGTAGATAGTGAGTACTCCTACAGATCAGCATCATTACAGCACACCTCACCACACCACATATCTTCTGCACTCACTCAGTGAGTACTGTGGCAAGATTTATCATGTGCTTTATGATAGTCTCTGTTATGCTGCAACATGGACCATTTTCCAAGTCAAGCTCTGTTTGTGAAGATTGTTCCCTGCATTTCTAATTATTTTCCCAAAACTGTATTGAAAGTATGTGCTATGCTAGTGTTTCTGCAACATGACAGTGCTGTATACCTTTAATATTCATGCTTTTCCAACAATTGTATTACACTAAATGTAGGCCTATATTGATGCTTATAATTCATGATCATGCCAGCATTTCATTAGCAATTTTGTTATGTAGTGTATTGAAATTGGAACTGAACAAATGATGTTCTCTTTTTAATTTTCACTAGTGATTTCAAACCATACGAACATGCACGCAAGTCGCATGAACATGTAACACACCTATCAAACACAAATTTAATTCCACAACAGCCTACAACGCAATACGGTCAATTCATCCAGCCAGAAGGTCACAGAGGCAAAAAACACAAACCATTTCTACTGTCTGGTGAGCTATGGCCCACAGTAATGAAGGCTAATTGATAATCCAACGTGTAGATTTCCACATGACCTCAATCCACTCCACCCCTATCCTTTTCCGTTTTTCCCCCAACACTCCCTCCTATCCCCCATCCCTCCCCCCCCCCCCCCCCCCACCCCAATGGCATCCGCTTGTCCCGGAATCTCCGGGAACTTTAATCACTGTCCTAGCCTCTCTGGCCGTGTCTCCACAGATAATGAACTTTAATCACCGCACTTTGGAGGTAACGGATGGATTTTGTGTACCACCTAATAGCCTTTTAATCAGGGATGAAATGACAACCGCTCCTCTGCTTCAGAGGCACGTACTCATGTGGGAGAGAGAGAGGGAAAAAAATAAAATAGAGAGAGAGATGGGATTGAGTTGAGGGAGGGAGAAGAAACGGTTACCATGGAGATGAGAGTGATGTATAAAGAGAGGATCTGCTGTCTTTGATGGGATGCCCTGCCTAGCTGCAAAGGTGTCTTGAGTAGGGAGGTGGAATGGAGTGGGGATGCAGTGCAGTGGGCCCTGGAGGGGCAGACCCAGTCACCTAAAAACTCTGTACCAGTAATGGGTAAAGTATAATCCAAGGAAATTCTTCTCCAATCTCTTTTTGTACAGGGTTGGGAAACAGGAGAGGAAGGAGTAGAAAAAGGGGGGGGGGTAGGGGTAGGAATGACATAGAAAAGTTACCATGACAGCAATGATGTGCAGAGTGGGATCATACATTCAGGTTGCATACTGCATGTCAAACATATAAGCAGTGATGGTAGTGACAACTGTAGAGGGGCTTCTGGGAATCGCTTCCATCTGATTAGATCCAGGAGGAAATGGAAGATGACTCATACTGTTGCATCATAGATTTGCTGTTTCCAATATCAGAGCTGGGTTGTGCAAGATCTTGAAGAACCACTTAAAAACAAGCATCTTTTTTCTTTTCTTTGATCAGCTAGGTGGAGTATAATCAGTGCAAAGCGGACATTTCTTGCAAAGTCTGACAAATAACATGAACCTCTTTTTTTCACCAGAATATAAGAAAAATATCAAGAGCATATGAGATGTACCATCAAGGTTATAATGATTGAAGGGAAAAAGACGATGTCACCTCTTAACCACTTGAAGACTAGTCATGAGTATTCTCGGGCTGGGATAAATGGGACATTCGTGTTATAGGAAGATCAGTCCATCGTCAATGGGTTAAGGTGTTACAAAGGATAGTCAAAAATCATTGACAAGCTCCATAATCAAGCCATTGCCTTCCCAAAATTAAAAAGATCCCGTCAGTGTAAGGTGGACAACTTGGGAGCTGCCCTTTTCTCTTTGGTTGAAATAAAGTAAAATGGATAGATGATGATTGAAGGGAAGACAGAGTGGGAGAGATACAGCAAGAATGGGGAATATTGATATTCATCTCTCGATTTGACTCATACCGTACCCTTAGCCGGAAGCTCTCCTAGCTCTGCCGAGAGGGGCCATCTCTCATATTTCACTGCTAATGCAAAGTCCAGCCAGCCGTTTGTGTGGTGTGAGACCTACAAGATAACATCCAATCAACCGTGTCAATATTTCTCAATTTGCTAGGTCAAGCGCGCCCCAGCCTTTATGTGGCTGCTGTATTTGCTCGCCGTAAATCGGGTGACAGGGTTTGGACAAATTGAATTATGGACGGTAAGCTTCACCAACAGCCTAACGAGGGCCCCCCTGGATGCCATAGAGTGTTTTCTGCTTTATATTCCCTTTAGACTTTGCTTTAAGAAGGCATTGAACTTATTTCTCTAAGTCTCCATTTTGTACACTTTTGGCCAATAAACTACACACATTTCTTTTAACCCATTGATGATGAACTGATTTTGTAACAACACGCATTTCCCATAGACACCTGCCCGAGTATACTCGGGACTCGTCCTCAGAGGGTTAATATAGACCTTCATAATGTCAAATTTCAGAGTTTGCTGTTTTGATATTTTTCCTTTCTCCCTCTCCCTCTTCCTGTCCTACCCCCCCCCCCTCCTCCTCCTCTCTCTCCCTCTTCCTGTCTGTCTCTCTGTCTTATTCTCTTCCTCCCCCTCTATCCATTTCTCTCTGACTGTCCAGCAAGGGAGAGCCGAAGGGATTACTGTCCAGCTCAAAAAGCAAGAGATCCCGCAGATCTCACCTTCCCTGATTTGACACTAAGCCGCAAAGCGACCGAAACAAGATATCCTGTGACCGCACAAAAAAAAAATCGATGGAGCAGAGAGAACCAGCATGCGGAAATTATGCGTATCGCTTTATGCGCTCATCATCTGCGAGTCAACCCCCGCCTCCCATTTTCTCTGACTTTCAATCAAGCTGTGCAGTTCAGCGTAAAGTCTTCGACTTCTAACAACCCAAAATAATGACCTCTGCTCTTAAATACAAGCTGTTTCCTTTCACCCATATTCTATAAGTCTCCGGGGTTGAGTGATAAGAAGTAATGACACATGGCAGGAAGAAGTCCTTATGTTTATTTCCCCCCATTCCTCCATTTCAAGGGGCAGTCTTACTCAAGTGCTTCACAAATTTGAATTCACTGGTCGGCCATACTTCATGCAAATGTATAGTTCTTTTGAAGTGCTCCTATCCAAGAAGTTTGCAATAGTCCCACCTGTCTTGTCAATACATTTGTGACTGCCTAGATCAAAAACCTACAAAAAAGTTGCAGATTAGGAATCTCTGTAGTTGAGTAGAATAACCGTTTGGCTTGACTGACTAAAATTTGTAAAGCCTGTCTTACCTGGGAGAGTAATCTTTTTTTTTCTACCTGTTGCCAAAATATGGTGGCTTAAAATAGAACTGAAATTGAGATACAAGCAGTTTTATTGGACCATATATTTTTTTTTTGACAGGTGCTGATAAAACATGCATTCATTGTTAATTTTGTGCAGCATACCTGAATGAGCTTCATCTTTAATCCTCTTTTCTTCTTTTTTTTTTAGCTGCACCTCTTGACTCTCTCTTACTTCAATAACTTTTTGAAAAGGGCAGAGTGGTCCCATTTCAGCAAGTTACAGATCATCTTAAAGCTTAGAGCTTACTCCTAAGCAAAGTAGAAAAGTGGAACTTGACTATGGCCCTCTTTTGGGAGGTTTTGAGCCGGGGAGTCGCATTTGCAATTTTGACATCATGATTTGCTCCAGAAATTACTGAGTTGTCTCCAGTGCAAAAAAAAAAAAAAGTCTGCCTCTATGAGTAGTGACAAGCTAAGTGCTATGCAGTTAAACTTTAATCACTACTGATTGCCTGCAAATAGTTGACATGACATTAAGCAGTACATGGGTCTTTGTGCTGCACTGAAGCTAATTGCTCTTATCCCGAATATTTTGGTTGATATTTGGCAATGAAATTTTCCTTCATTACCATGTAGCACTGAGTGAGAGGGTGCTCGAAATATCGCGAGACCAATGTCCTGTTTTACGAAGATGTTTGCATTGATGTAAGTTGCAGTGTGTGCAGCTTACATCTGATTGGTTGTTAACATGACTGTTGCCATAGTAACTTCAGTCATTGTTAACATGACATGATGGTAGCAACTCCCTGTCTGAAACATGCTGCCAGCCCCCCCCCCCCCCATGTATTTTCTGTAATGACGGCGCTTTCTTGAAATTATTATTCCAGTACAGTTGAATTGTTGCCACGCTTCCGGTCAGACATTGGAATGTCGTACATTGCTTAGCTGATTCCATGCAGGATTCTCATCAGCTCTCTCAAGTTGTACTTTTGTTTTTCTTTTATTTCCTCAGTAGTAAATCTTTAAGTTAGACTAATGTAAGAAATCAGTAGAGGGTCATTTTACTGCCAACAGAATATATGCCATTTTATGCAGTTAAAAAAAAGTCCCCTTAACTGAACACATATTCTGTGTGATTCACCTGTCTCTTTCTTCATTCTCTCTCTCTTTCTCTTCTCTTGTATTTTCTTCTATCTATCTATCTATCTATCTATGCATTCATCTACCTATATATCTCTTTTTCTTACTGACTTTCTAATATCATTATAGCAAGGTTGTGTTTCTAACCAGAGGCAGCAGCACCTATAAACTCTTGCCCAAAGTCTTTCTTTTTTTGGCAAATATCTTGAAAGTATATGACATAATTTTATGCTATATATATGTAATGATGAGTAGCATTACTGGTGAAAGGCATGGTAGATATTCAAAGTTCAGCATCATAAGACCAAAGTGTATGAGAAATTCAGCTGGCATCTGACACATGGAATCTAATGTCAGTAACAGTTTTTATGGCAGCTGTGAAATCAGATGACATCATATGGCTGTACCGTGAGTGTCACTCTGCATTTCATGAAATTTGATACGCAGTTAAAGTTTATGACAAGGCAGTAATCTGAATGGATGTTGCTTCAGTCAGCATAGGATGAAGGTCAAAGGTCAAGTTGAATGTTTAAAAAGTGTGCTATAGCTATGCAAAGCTACAAATGATATCTCACATGACTTCATCAGATGTTAGCCAGTGAGGTAAATAGGCAGGGAATTAGTCATGATAAAATCTCTGGTAAAGTACCAGCATAGCCAAAGTCCTGTTAAATATTCAATTACATTCTGAGCAGCAATGCCAAACAACAAAAACAACAACAACAACTACAAACAAACAAACAAACAAAGACGAAAGTGTAAAATGTATTTTCCAACTTTACTACATGATCAAAGTGTGATACAGCACTGTACTCTTCATATTTTTGACAAAATATGTTAAAGGACAGTATGGAATTCTTGGAATCATAAAAGATATGTGGACAGAATTCAAGGACAAATGAACAGAGCCAGCAGGTGCTGTTGAGACATTGAATATTACCATGGTGCTTTGGTAAATTCAGTGTAGTCAATGATATCTGATGTTTTCTCATTCATCCTTGACTGTCACTAGCTTTCTAGGTGCTCGATATTTACATATGTCCTTGTAGGCTACTCGATGAAAGAAAATAAAACACAACGAGGTTGCTCGTCGGCATAAGCGTGGAGTGTGTTCTCATCTTCGAGAATCTCTCTGAGTTGGCCCAGTGAGAGAGTAATTCAACCAGTCTCACCTTTATTTCTAAGCTTCAAAATCACCATAGTTGTTTTTTGTGGGTTTTCTTGTTGTTCTCTATTCCACCTCACCTCCCCCCCCCCACATGTGCTTTTGAGATACACATTTTGTTTTTTCCATTATTGCTGTTCCCCATGGAATGGTGTTTCCTTACATAATGAAATTGATACCGTCCACACTTTAGCCTTAATTCTACAAATGCAATAGAAGACTCACTAATAGAAAATAAAAAATGGATTCAACAAGCATGGAAATGTGAAAGGAGAACGGAAGTTTTTCTGGGAAAAAGAGAACTTGAAGCAAAATGAAACAGCAAACTGACTGTGAAACTTTATAGGCCAAATCCTGTTTTGCTGGTTTTCTTGCAAGATTAGGACGAAGACAGTGTTATGAAATAGAAGCCAATGCAAATGCAGATTAGAAAGGAGTCATTTAACATGTAGCTTAGGGAACCTGATAAGTACTGCAAAGAGTCCTGGGATTTCTGTGTTCACTTCAGGGATTCATCTGATGTGGTCAGTTTCTTTTCATCGCATTTGATCAAGTTTATGCCTTTTTTTTTAAACACCTTGGTAAGTTTGAAGTCATGATTAGCCCATTAATTTTGTATAGTAATAAGGTTGACTTGTGTTTTCTGGCCCATTAGATTATTCAGAGGTAACTTGATGTGGTGAGTTACTACAGTATTCACAAGTCATCTGTGTTGGTGACTTTTAGCAGCTATTAGCATCTAGCCTGTGCACATTTGTCTTAAATTTCCAGGGCTGCTGCTTTCAGCTTTGAAATATATTTAAAACCCAAAAAAAATTATAATAAAAAATATGAAGAGCAAAGAATAAAGTAACCCAAAATATCTGAAAACTTATGATCCTGCAGCTGTATTTCAGCTTCGAATGCGGATTAGGCATGGATTAATAACTATTCAGCTTTTCCAATACATTTTTGACATTTAAGGAGATCTTAAGTCCTGACATGGAGTCAAGAGACTCTAAGATACTCAGCAAATTGAGCATTTCAAACCTTGAGGTTATAGAAACTTGTGTATGTTCACAACAGCACAAGTCACCTTCTGTTTGTGCAGCGTGTACCAAAATATCAGTAACTAAGTTTATCATGTGCTGCTTTCCCTAATCTTCATTTTCGAATGTGTCACAAATCATTGGTCTTTCAAATTGTGGCACTTTGTAGAATACCAACAACAACAACAACAACAACAACAACAACAACAACAACAACAACAACAACAACAATAACAACAACAACAACTGTATTTGAATTGACCATACTGAAAATGTCATCATTGTATAATCTGGAAACATTTGCCCTTTGTTCACACAGAAATGTTCTTGTAAGGGGGAAATCTAATTATCAAAAATGTTTTGCCCAGGGAAGAACATCCCCACAATGTTTCGCCCATGAGAGAAATTAAGAGCTGATCCACAATCAGGTGATCACTTTTGTCCATTTGCCAACAAAGCCTTTAGGGAACCCAATGATATATGATGTTTTTTGTCTATAAAAACATACTTGGTGCTTACCATTCAATATGATTCTGTGTAATTGGCCTTCTGCTTTTTTTTTGTTGCAAACCTGCTGTGAGCTTGTTACATTGATTATATTAGAATACATTAAAATGCCCACGCACTATTAAAGGCATGAATGAAGCGTAGAATCAGAGGGCTGAATACTATGACCCATAATATTGTTGGTTTTTTTGTTGATTTTTTTAATGTGTGTGTGTGGGGGGGGATGGGTGGGGGTTGCAAGTGAGACAACACTTTTTTCCCCTGCCTAAAGAGGTGTAGATGATATAATTAATATTTCTATAACCACACTGTCCCATCAATCTCTCCCTAAACTGTATTGATTGGTGAAATTGGTTTTTCCAGCGAAGCAGCATCATCAAAAAATACGTTTGAACAAGTGACTCACAAATGATTTAATGCATGCTGGCAGCATCAATTTCAGGACCAATTATGTTGTATGGCTGCCTATTCTTGGTTCAATTACACCTGTGTGTACTCCTTGTTTTGGCTGAATGAATACAGCGTTGGTAGAATGTTTTAGTTCAGATGTCAGCCGGTATGGCTGTTTCGATAGCAGCTTTAGAAAAAAGGGAAACAAAATTGATATTGTAGGGTTTAAAATCTTAACAAAAAGGGTGAAAACACAAAAGGTATGCCCCAAATATTTGTGGTTTGTCATATGATAAAGGCTAACATCTCTCCTTGTCTTTTTCTCTGTCTCTCTCTATCATACTGACGTCCTCCCCTTATATCCATGACCCAATTTATAATGAGGCTAATAATTGAGTTCACTCACTCAGCGTTTGCGAAACTCCATGGAAATGCAAGATTTCAGTAGCTTTGTAGGTCAAAGGAGGTCACATACCGTACGTGTGCAGAGCAAAGCGAAATCCCCTCAACCTCTCTCCAAAAAAAAAGAATGAAATAAGTACCCTTTCTTAATTCTAAAATTTGCTTGAAGTTGACTATTTGCATCCAGCAGCCAAGCATGATATGAAAGTTTGGTGCCGATTTCCTTAGGTGTCCTTCAGAGAAGTATGTCATAAAAGCACATGTGCAAAACATATACTGACAAACATATGTTTGTGTACGTGTGTGTGTGTGTGTGTGTGTGTGTGTGTGTGTGTGTATGTGTTTATTTCAACACATGGGCATGATTATCTTATTTCCCGTTTGTTTTTAAGAATTTAGGTGTATGAATGTCAGTCAGAGAGGTAATCTGTCTGAAGGCATCTTCCTGAAATTATTATTCATGGAAAGAGAAATCTCAGGGTGAGATAACATGTCGCGCAGAAATGTCATTCTGTGGCAGCAGTGGGCTTTTTTTGTCTCTTCCACTGTGTACATCTGGCATACCCCAACCAATAACGTAAGGAGACATCATTGCACATTCGATGTCGAATGTTGCTACTTTAGGGATGTGAGAGAGAGGTTTGCTTGCCGAGCACGTCCCTGTCTTGTGCAACACCAGTCCTGGCACGTGGGACTGAAGAGATGCGTGAGAGGGGGCGTGAGATTTGATAAAGGAATCTTAGCTGCCGCAAGGTGATTTATTTACCCATTCTCTTGTCCCTGCTGGGAAGCGATTCACTCCATCAGGCTTAGCGGAGGTGCCGTCATGCGCTTTAAAGAGACAACTACCCATCGATATTTTTTCCCCCCATTAGAAGAACAGCAGGTCGGTTGCTGGCGCGGTTGACGTATCTGTCCCCGCTGGGATTATGCTTTGTCGTAAACATTCTCCCAACAAAACCCTGAACACGGCTCCCCAGGAGTTCCAGTAATGCGTCTGCGAACTCATATTGTCTGCCTAAGTGGCCCCATCACATGCGTTTGCTGCAACGACACAGCAGCATGAACTTCAGGTCTCAACTAGTATCTGTTTATCGTCTAACAAATGCTTCTGTCGCATATGCCACCAAGAAATTCTCTAAGCACTCAGCCCGGTGGCTCTTACATAAAGTAAAACTCATGCAGAGACTTTACTTCCCACTCTTTGTATTCATGCCTTCATGCATTTTGCATACACCCTGGAGAAATACCAATATTTTTCTTTTGTTTCCGATATCAGTTTCTATACACATTTGGACAAAATCTAAAAGAGCTCCAAAAGCTTGTGATTGTTGCAGCTTTGAGAGTCTATGTACTATTTGTTTGATATTTGTGAGGATGACACTAATAATCCCCTTGACAATTGCTTGCATTTCATTCAAGCTTGCAGAAATAGATCCATCGTGTTTAATGAATCTCGTGTTGGCTCTTAAAGTTGGCAAATTCTGTTTACAGACTTTGCTCTCCTTGATTTATGTGCACTTTTAGATCATGTTCTCCGAGGGGGGGGGGGCGGGGAGGTCACTTTAGGGAACAACAGATCATGTAAAGCTCTGTGCAAGTGTTTTTTTCCCAGCTCTGTGCAGCGCAGCCCCCATATTTTTGCATAATGATAAAGTGATATGAAACTATTACATTAGGACTATTATAAGTTGAATTGCTACCCGCATTGGCTCTCTTCATTCACAAACATGTCTTAATCACTGTTATTGATATTAACTTGCTTGGGTCAAAAATGGTTATTGGGCATGCCAGACATCACATCTTTTGACATCCCTATACCACTAGCCATGAGAATAATACAGCATGATGAGATCAAGTCTTATATTCTTAAAGAGGAAATCTGCCCGAAAAGTAATAAACTTCAAGAGAAAAACAAAAATATTCTCTGCAAAACGACACAAAAATGACAAAAATCGGATAAGATATAAGGCAGACATAACATTTTGAAATTTCACATTTTTGTCGGAAAACATTGATTGCCAGTCCTTATGAATATTCAAATGAGCAAGTTGACGAAGTCGTGCTCTTGCAATTTCTTATTCATTTCTTATACGTAAGTGAAAAAATGTCACATTTTAATCTGATTTTTGTCATTTTTATATTGTTCTCTTGGAAATATTTTCCTCTTTTTTTAAAAGTTTTTTTTGGGGGGGATTTCCTCTTTGAGTGGGTCAGAGGCATGCATTGGTATTTCCTATTATTACATCAGATGTAAACCAAACTCTGTGCAACTGTAAAAAGAGCAATGCGATTGCTGTCTACAGTAGATCTTAACATATTATCATTATCTTGTTCTTGAGAGCACAGGATATTTGTAAGCATTTTGAGGCGTAACATAAAGTGGAGACACATTCTTCCACAAACACATATTCCCAATCACAGACAAACACCTTTAATAGCTACAAATATGCCTGACTGTACATTTACTTCAAATTGAACGGCACAGTTGAGGAAAGACACTGTATGTGCAGCAAACTTATTAACCCTACACACACTGCCCTGGATCTGGAGGTGTTAGAAGCATCTACCCAGAGAATTCCGATGCTCTTTCAGTGTCCTGCCCACACACATCCACAGTTTGAAAGGTTGTGTCAACTTTGGTTAAAATAAAAGCTGAAGACATGTGTATGTCTTCGTCTGATAAACGCTGTTCTTTTTTCTATCCTGATTTCGCTTTGCTATTTTGCTTGAAGTTGTCATATATTCTCTTGGGCCAAGTATGTCAGATAATTTGAAAAGAAAGAAGAGACAGTGTGTTAGAGATGGAAAAGTGAGATACATAATCCAATATCTAACCAAAAAAAAAGAAGAAAAGAATCATATTCCCTAGATACCAGATAACGGATGAAGTTTTCGTTTGCGAGCCAACTCGGAAATTTGACTCTCGCAAAAATTGAGTGCGGGATGGGAAATCTGGTGTGGATTAGAAATTCATTGCGGACGAAGCTGGCCGTGTTTACTCTACCCAAAGCCCAGCTGGGATCAGTATTTCGTTTGGTCCCCGGTAAATAGAGCTTCTCTCTCCAAACATTGTGCGAGATTTATGGGAGAGGGTTGGTGAGACGAACATGCCCACACTCATCAGGGGTGCGTAGAATCGCCCAGCCGGGGGAGTGGAAGTCGCAATTTACGCAGCTGATTTATTGATCGATAAGGGAAGATGTTGCGTTGACCCGCTTTGATGGGGGAGAAATGTCGGAGCTTGGTCTGGGCTGTGCGAGCAATGGTGGTGGTGGTGGGGGGGGGGGGCGGAGATGGGGAGGTAGGGGAAAAGTTGATGAGTGTGTGATTTACGAGGTCAATGTTATGAGGAGTTGATGCCGCATGCAATCACAACTGATTTTCGGGAATGCCACTCGGATTTTTCGTCCTTGTTCATAAATTCAGAACTTGTCGCCACAACTCCTCGTCTGGGCATTTCGTTAAAGTAAAGACTCAAAGTGGCAGTGAATGAGCTTTACGACCAACTTAAAAGAGGTTTAGTATTTTTTTGGTCATATTCAGTGCATGTTTCAGCAT
The DNA here is from genome assembly GCF_040938485.1 of Diadema antillarum. Taxonomy (NCBI): domain Eukaryota; kingdom Metazoa; phylum Echinodermata; class Echinoidea; order Diadematoida; family Diadematidae; genus Diadema; species Diadema antillarum. The sequence goes on along the minus strand of NW_027270942.1, from coordinate 495,235 downwards.
TCAGTATTGGATGTCTGTTTGCAAACATTGTGTGTCACATGCATTTATGTAATTCAATTCAATTCAATTCAATTCATACATTTATTCAGTAATGAAAATCGTTTTGATATAAAATGTTTACAAAATGTAGCAGGTACAGTTCTGAGAAAGCCAGAGGCTTGTTAGAATAGAATGTACCCTTGAAAACAAGTCATACACATAATGCAATTTAAACATTAAAATACCAAATGATAAAAGGAGCACAGAGAGAATGAAACATATCAAAAGAAGCACAAAATTGAAATTAACAAAAATTACCAATAACATCAAGGGAACATGGAGAGAATAAAACATACTAAGACAGAGGACAAAACAAAACAAAACAAAACAAACAAAACCACATGAAACATAATCAACACTTGTATAAGTCATGTCCACATTCTTAACTTCCTTCTTCACTTCCACCTAGTACCTTCAGTTGATGAGTTAAGTCATATCTTCATACATAGGCATGTATCTGAAGACTCTTTCTGCAAACACTTAAAGCAAATCAAAACTTTAACTGTCAATTGAATACATTCATATACATATACAATATCATGAATTACTTAGGGTAAGTTAAAAAAAGTGGTTATTGAGTGAAAGGGATACAGTGATCTAGAGTTGTGAATGTTTTATTTCTTTTTTGTTTTGCAATGAATGTGAAACATGTATCTAAGTACATGTTAAGGCTAAGATAATCACATTAGCATGTCCTTTTTCCATGTTTTTTTTTTTGTAGTAAAAGGGATATCCTCCCATGTGATCATTAATTGACTTTGAGCAGAGAGGTATTCAGGTAATGATTTAATAAGCATTCATCGAAGAGTGAAAGATCCATTAAACACCCGCTCACAAGAAAGATTTGGTATTAACTTCATAATGACCTTCCATGCTCATGCTGTTCATGACTTATGTATGGATGTTAAAAGTCACTTAACATCTATTGATTTGATGACTGGGGGAAAAAAATTCCCTCAACTACAAAAGAGAAAGAATAAATTGCATCATGGGTAGTCAATAGAAAGTGGTTAAAGGAGGGCCGAGTCAGAAAGAGAGGGGATTTGAGGTTGGTGGCTGTCGATTGTAACACCATCATCACCACCACTATTCCTGGTCGTAAATCCATTATGGGAGTGGAGTGCACTTTAGTTCCAGTCATGTCAGAATTCAGTGTTCACAGGGATCTCAGTCGTCTTGTTATTCAGGGAGAGCCTCAACAGTTGCCAAGTTGTCGTGAATGTGCTGTCCGTGTTCTAATACTTACTATCTTATTGTGTGCTTCTTCTCTTTTGGGAGGGGGGAGTGTCTGACAAACGTCACCTATGTGTTCAGATCCCTGAACTTGTCTTCTTTTGGGCATCAAATGCCAAAGATCACAAACCAGTTGCTCTAATTTGCATCCTCGCCGCATTAGGGTCGACTACATTCAAAACCGAAAATTAAATACACATAAACCAAGTGCTCATGGGCCTATAAGTGGCTGAAGTCACATCTGACACTGCACTGTGTTAATTCAGACAGTGTGATGACAAGGCATGCATCTTTGCTGTAGTCAGAAACAGCCAATCATTCTCAGTCAAAGAAGATGTGTTTCCATGGTGATGACATCAATTTGGGATTGATGCTGTGTATATGGTGGGTAGGAAGGCAGGAGGGCAGGAGAAGAAGCAGTAGAGCATCTACTTGTAGACATTACACAAGGACCGACTATGGTGCCTTGTGTAAAAAAAACGTCTGCAGTTAGCATGCAAATGATGTTGTTGGTGTGTGAAAGAACTTGTGAGACCCCTTGGTTGCTCAGCATTCTGTGGCACTAATGAGAGGGAACTGAATAAATCGGATGGATGCTGTTGTTGTGCCTGCATTGGAGATTCCAAAGTGATGGAGAGAGAGAGAGAGCTGTTTTGGGGAGGGGGAGGGGGGCAGATAAGATGCACTAGATGTCTGTTGTTCACACATGAGAAGCTGTTTAAAGCATCGGGTGCTTTTTAATCCTTCATTTAATTCCTGAATCAATTGAGGGATCTGTAGTGAAGAGAAAACCTCAAGGGTCGCTGCCCAAAAGGGCCCTGCCGGAGGTGCAAGTGAAGGGATGATCGAAAGAAGCACATCCATTAAAGCAGTCCTTGCTTTGTCAAGAAATGCAGGGTTATTCAATTATTTATGTAAATAAAAAGGCCTGTTTGAAATTTTGCAACACTGATGGGAAAAGAGTTCACACATTTTCATTTTATGTCCAGAAGGAAAGAACAAAAAAAGTTCCAGGAAAATCTGTCGACTGAATCTTCCAAGAAGCAGTTCCAATTTGTTGATTATGCAGCAAACACAAACCTAGTGAGGAAATATGTTACTAGATTCCACACCCCTTTCATCATTGATCATCACACACAAATATGTGTACATGGGACCATTATGTGTGACAATTGCCATTATGTGTGACTATTGCCATTATGTGAAACATTGCCTCACCTTGTGTGTGACACATATATGCACCCTGTAATGAACAGGTGCATGCCTCATGGCACAAGCAGCTTGACAAGAAACTGGTCTACCCTACAATTGGCAATGTGATAATCGTCTGTGCGTAGGTGGCTGCTTGCTGGGGTTATTTCTAGTAACCCGCTTCCATGATGTGGATGTTGCATTAATTGCCCATTGAAAGCATGCACTTCTTGGATGTATGCATGTTGGTGCATGAGCATTTAGTGGGTTCATGTCAGATGTTGAAGTTCCTGTAAAGGAGATCGAAGATATATGTTGATGTGCAATTTGATGTTGATGGAAAAACAACTCTTTTATGTGACAGGGAGAGATCGAGATGTGCATATTGTAGAGAAGGAAATTTGTCAGAATCCATGTGTTCAATGAGAGAGAATATAAAATACCAGACACCAAAAATGTATCCCTCCTAGGACCACAATCCTGAAATCTTGTTAACACTTCATAAAGACAAATAATCCACAGAACTAAAAGAGTTAACCTACGGTTAAAATCTGAAAGATCCTACTTATATTTCATACAGACAAATTACCCACAGAACTGAAAGAGTCAATATATGGTCATGGAGGGGGGGGGGGGTGAGGGAAAGGGGGAGATGTTTAAGGAAGGAAAGAGAAATCATGCATGCATAAATTGTGGAGTAGGTGGGCCGAAGTATATCTGCACTTTTCCAAACAAACGCAACCCAGAGGGGCCTTTCACGACTCGTTGCTCCTCAATAACATCAGAGTGGGGGGGGGGGATGCGGTCCCTTGCATTGGTGTAAGAAAATCAACCACTTTCCAAAGGCGCGAATGGCGTGGGTGGTGAACGTGGTAGGGCGCGGCAAGGGTCTACTGGGTGGAACACATCGCACTTTGTTTGACAGAGATTGCTTAGGGGATGACTTTGTAAACGCCACCTCAGAATCTCATGAGGGTTTCTTTTTTTTGGTGGGGGGGGGGGGGGGGGGGAGGGGATATTCAAAAATTTGCTTCATTACCCACTTCATCCTGCATCTAATATCAAGGTCTTCAAAAAAGTTTTTCCTGCATCAATTCAGAGCATTTTGGCACTTCATAAAAGAGAACATATGTTCAGATTGGACAAATCTTGTACCACTTATTGTGCATTAGGCAGATCAGGGGGGCATTTCATGAAACGTTTTGTGAGATATTCGTCTGACAAACTGTTAAAAGCTATAGAAATCCTTGCATCTACATGTAAATGGCTGACAGCGAATTTGTCTGACAAAGTTGACGGACAAAATGTTTCATGAAATGCCCCCCTGGACACAAAAGTAGATAGTCTATACTGTAGTAGAAAACGCCGTATTAGAACATTGTAGATTTGATTTAATTGTGGATGTCGAACACTCTCTGCAGGTGACAAGAATTAGCATATATATTTTTTTGTGTGTGGCAATATTTTTTTAGAAAACAAGCCTAAAAAATTATCAATAAGAAAAAAAGTCAAGTTTCAGAAACATATACTTTTACCAAATAAAGCTGCATCAGCCCTTTAAAGGAGGAATGGACGGCTGTCATTAGCGGGATGTTGCAGGGGGGAGGTGCAGTCATCAACGCCTCATCAAATTGGCAACGCAATTAGCGTCTAGCAACCCTCTGTAGCACGACAAGCCCTCTTGGATGTAAATTTTTGATGGCACGGGGAACGGAGACCTGGATGCCAGAGAAGAGGAGGATACCAAGCTCCTGCCGTTCTTTATCTTGAACACGACAAGGAGAAAAGAGGGGGTGGTGTAAAACCGTAACCAACACGTCTTTGAGCCGTGTCACATTAATTTGTCATCTTCTCCTCCCACGAGGGCGCAGTTCTCGTCCCCATACAGTGAGGACGTGTTACTGCGAAGGTACTATTTGTGTAAGACTCTTATCAAAATCTCATCAGCTTCAAGGGAAAAACTATTTTGAAAATCATTTTGCAGACATTTTAAAGGCCTGTGTCTTTGCGTGTGTATGAAAAACATGTATTTACAGTATATAGACATGAGTTTGTGCATGTGTGTGTGACTTTTGACAGCTTTATATCGAGACAATATCCTGAATGCATAAAAAAGCTGTTGAAAATAGATTCACCAAAATTATATGAGATCATTGCTTTCACTTAAAGCAAGTGTAAGTACACTCCCATAAATCAATGTGAAAAGGACTTACGGTGGATGCAAGATTACTGTATAGATTATGTCTATTTATATATACATACATTTTGCAGCATTATTCTTTGTTGAGTTTTGCAAGTCAACTGAAATTCACTAAATGTATAGTTAACCAAAATATTTCCACTGGTAACAGAAATGAAATTTATACCATCCCCAAGGTGTGAAATTGCAAAGTTTTGAAAGAGGGTAATGTCTACTTGCCGTGCTGTCACTTGTTTTCAATTGCAAATTCAACCTTTTGCTGAATTGCCCTACAAATCATGATTCCCTTAAGTATTACACTTGCAAAATATATAATGTATACAGTATGTGGCGACACTGTTTGGGGGACAGCAGGCAAAAGAGGAGTTAGTTTGAAGTGGGTCATCCACCATATGGCAGAGACAAGATCTTTACATGGTAATACAGAGAGTCTTCTGTGTGTGTGTTGTTGTTGCTTTTCTTTCTAGGAGTCCGGATATGGTTTCTGCTGCAAATTAAATGTTCTTGTAGCCGTTGCCGTGGAAACCAATGGATGGCTTCGGGCCTGAACGATGGGGTGGGAGGGCGGAGGGGAAGAGGGGTAGGGGTGAGGAGGAATCTTCACTGGGTGCTAGAAATGGTATAAAAGAGATCGAGAGATGGGACATACTGGCATTAAGTAAAAGAAGGTGGGGAAAAAATGAGATTTGTGAGGAAATATGGAGGAGAAGGGGGCTTGCCAAGAAGGAAAAAGAAGAGAGAAGGAGGGGCAAATGTGACTAGGGGTGTGGCATTAAGGGAGAGTGGGGAATGTTGACGCAAGAGAGGAGGGAGAGAGACATTGTAACATGGGAGTGGCTGTGATGCAGTCCAGTGTCATCATATGTCACCAAGCCTCTCTCTCTCTCTCTCTCTCTCTCATATCTCTTCTTCATCTCTCTCTTTCTCATCCCTCTCTCTATCTCTCTTGGGTCTGTGAAGGATGGCATGAGACAAAAGTAATATGAGCAAGATAATGGAAGCAAGAGTAAATGCGATTATAGGAGGAGAATAGAAAGATGCGGAAGGGGAATAAGATTCGGATTTTGCGCTGCAGGAGCTCTCGTACCGAATCGACACTGATCCCCAATTTTCAATTTTTCTTAGAGTTTTGCAATCCCATAAAAGACCCAATTGCCTCTAGAAATGATATTGGAAATGATATCACTCACGAAATATGACACTGTATGTGATAAATGTGACAACGGCGATAAGAGAAAAATGGGTAGGCTGAAAGCAGAAATCTCTTTTGACATTCTGCAAACAACATCAAGACTGATGAAAAGGAAAATATTGTAGTCTGTAGATGGACATGCATACTTAAGTGTGTTATCTGTTATGTGTGTTGATGTATGACTATGTATGCATAATTGTTTGATTGTATATTATGTGACCCAGAACAACAAAATACTGAATCAGTCAGTAAAAGATTTGACATCGTTATCTTGTTTGTAATATGTTCTGCATGCCTGTACAGAGTGTGACAGTTGTGTACAAGTTGTATAGAATGGACATAATGTGAACATGATGCTTTTTGCCATGCAAATCTTCAGGAAGTTGGCATACTGTACTTCCCTAACCAATACCAATACACCCCACTGATGAGTGAAATAGTTTATAGTTTACTGCTTGTGTGAAGACAATGTGTTGATTGAACTTTGAATCCTGTTTTTTCCCCTTGAAGAAATTGCTTATTCTATGTGACGCACAATGTGACGTGTTTGTTTACTTGTTGATTCTCTAGCTGTTTACATTGTGTTTTGTCCATTTATTCTTTTCTCTTCAGGAATGTCCGTCAGGCATGGTAAATGAGGACACCTTCAAGGACATCTATTCACAGTTTTTCCCTCAAGGAGGTGGGTACCACATTCTTCTCTTTTTTTTGGGGGGGGGGAGGGAAGGGATTGAAATTGGTGTTGTTGGTGTTTTTCTTTAGCAGTCAAATAGGCTCTAATACTATCCACATTACTGGACCCCATGGAAGAACAGCTATTGCAGCTGAATATGGGCTATCCAGCCATCTTCTCAGATGGAAATGAAATAAACAAACAAACAAAACAAAACAAAACAAAACAAACTGGGACAGTTGAATGAGTAAAAACGTTATCATACACCATTGATTTATGAATGAGCAGTGATATAGCAGCATATCTGATTATATTTAACAGCTTCAACCTTGAAATTTTGGATTCTATCATAACTTTAATCTCATGTACTTCTTTGATGATATACCCATTTTTCTGAGTTTCTGTGACAGAAACTATGTATACACACACATATATACAGTGAAAATATATCACATATACATATGTCCATGACAGAGAATGTTGTTGTGCCTGTTTTCATGCTCCACTTCTAACAAGTTGTATGATATCGGTCGGAGGGCTTCGGGATAGCATTGCACGCGACTGCAGTTATGATGATCGTTAGCAGGGTGTTGTGATCAGAGGGATGGGATTTCATCAAGGGTCGTAGGGAAGATAAATTGGTTTGGTTTCTGCCGCTTTGCCTCCAGTTGCCGTGGAAACGGTCGGAGGCAGTACTGGCGTAACCAATACCCTCCTTCCTCTCTCGCTCTCCCAGTACCCTTAAGGAATTGAACCAAGAGCTCTATTTCCCCTCGGTGTCGGCACAAATCGACGGAGAGCCTAATGAATAGCTATCCTACTGTGACTGCATATATTCTTGTTGCAGCAAATGAAACAGAGGGGCCGACACAACAATGCATGGCATTCAAGTACTTCCTGTTAAAACGACGGCTTTCAGGTTGTCTTTCTTCCTTTGTGCCCCATCACCGACCAAGGCCCGACTTTATGAAATGAACAAACATTGATTTTCCATCTTGTAATAGTTGTCCATTGTCCATTAGACCCTAGACTTTCCAATGATTTATGATTTGTGCAACTTCTAAAAGCCTACCACAAAAAAAACATTGAAAATTAAAGAGCCATTCACAAGATTAAAAAAACAAGTTTGTTGAAAAACAAAACTCCATTGAAGATATGATGCAGTCCAGCATGGAATAGGTCAGGTATCTAAACACAATACGTGAATTCCAGACATTAGTCCCATTCACATACAAGAGTTATCAATATTTGGATGGTGTTGCAAAAATTTATTCTATTTGTCACCCTTCACACATGTCCCAATAGGAATCATTTGGTTGCATGGTTATTCATCTTGATTGTACTAATTCATTTCAACTTTGCACAATTTGTTTTTATTCCATTTCCAACATGAAACCAATTTTAGCGTCAAATACATAAGGATCCAATTCTGGAGCAGTTTTCATTTGTTTTATCAAGCTCTCGACGATGTTGCAAAAGTTGGTGCAGATCAGTGGAGGTTGGGCTCATGAAAAACTTAGCTTCCTCTCCAGAAATCTTTCTGAAAAACTTTGCCACCTCTCCAGAAAACTTCCCCACAGCTCTGACACTCTGTATCTCCTCATCTAAGAACTTAAATCATGTAATCGAAATTTTGGTGTATGAATTTCTTGTCTTACCAATGATTATGCAAATTAACATGACTGTTTTCAGCAGAGAGAGTTGATCCTGATGCTGACAGTGAAAACGCTTTGAATGTCACAAGAATTTATTACTTCACCGAGTCAACCATTTCAGAGCTTAATAAATCTCCAACATCACTTTCAGAAATTGAAAAAATATCTCTGTGGATCAACTGCTTGGTAATGATATTGGCAGGCGTAGTTAGTCTTGGTTATAGTACATATATTAGAATTTCTAATTTCTTCATTTCTAGAAGCCTGTGAACATTTTAAGTCTTCAGAGTCTTTTTCCATGAACCCTTCACTTTAGGTTTTCGATGTGGCAGATGGCAAGATGCACCTGTGCAGTTTCTAAACCTGCATTTCCTAGAACATGCACTTGAAGAGGTAGTCTCATGTATGACACTTCTGCTCCTCTTTGCTACGACAACGCAGGAGGTTGTCAGAATTTTACTAGTCAACAGGTGTTATGAAAATGCTTTGAGGTATTCAGTCAATGAATTTCAGCTGCATTGAAAAATAGGGCACTCACATACATGCACATACACACACATACCAGGGCTGCCAACTCTCACTCATTGAGAGTGAGACTCACTCATTTTGGTCCTTTCTCACTCTAAAACTTTATTTTATTTGCATGCATTTCTATTGATCTCACTCATTTTGACTCCTAAATCATAGCATTGGCTAATGGGAGTCTCACTCTCAACTAGTTTCCAATGTTGGCGGCCCTGACATACACACACATAAAGATATGCACGTGTACACACATATACAATCAAACAGAATTATGCGAAAATTTAGGTAAAATTATGAGGATGGTAAGAAAGAAAGAAGTAAGGAGCAGCATGCAAAGGAAAAGTAATGCTGCATCAATATGTTTGCGGGTTTCCATACTGAAAGAAGGGCCCCTGGAACTGTTGCATTTTCTATAATGTGGTTTGCCTGGATATGTGGATAGCCCTATCTGCATACAGAGTGGGAGTTATTACACACCCCTTGGAAACCCTTTTCAAACCACTGCACATATGCGTCATCAAGGATTCTGTTATCAGCAGTGCGATTATCTATCCTGGCTGCAAACAGCCCCAGCATGCCATTAGTCTTTAAAAGCTGAGGTGGGAAAGGGTTCCTGCTTGAAGAAATGTCATCTGCTTCTATCTAAATTTGTCCTTCCCCCTTTTGTTTCATTCTGTTTCTTTGTTTGGTATTACTTTGAATTGATATCTGTTGCATCGCATTTGTGCATGTCCGTGTTGGGGCTTGTGTTTGTGAAGCAGCAGTTTTGGACCTAGATGTTAAAACAAAAGCGTCATAACAAAATGTTTACTGAATGGGGTCATACTGGAATGAAAGCATTGTGCATTTACCTTCACAATGACAGCACAAACCAAAAATTTTCAATGAAACTAATTTCAAAGCACTGTCCCTAAACTCTGGCTAAAGTGAGGAATATATGCAAGTTGTGGCAAGCAGAGTGATATTTATAATCGAAATGAAGTTTTGTCATAAAGTTTTGCCTTATTAATTGGTCAAGTACAACTGGACTTATCTAAACTTGGAGATTGAAAAGGACCATAAGGATAAATGTGAAAGAGAATGGAAAAGATTTCACCCATATTTTTTTTTACTTCATTTCATCAAATGATATCAAATCAGACACCTTTTGCAGATCGAATGTGATAATCGCTTCAACGCAACCTTTATCTATATATTTCGAAATGTCATTAGTCAGTGAAAGAAGTGCAGTTTGAGTAGAATGGCCTGGACAAAATCCTTGCTGATGGTTATTCAGGAGGTTATTTTCAGCGAGATAAGCATATACCTGATTAAAAACTACTTTCTCCATAACTATAGAAAGGGTAGGTAGTGAGAAGAGAGATTTGTCTGTAATTAGATGGATTGGAAGTATCTCCACCTTTACAATGTATATTGGGGTGACATGGGCTCATTTCCATATGATGGTATGAAATATGTGATTCTGTGTATAGGGATATAATTTGTTTTTAATTCATTTCCTTGTAGATTTTCAAATTTCAGTGGATCCTGATCAGGGCCCAGTAGGGTACAGTGGGCTGTGTGTTCATGCAGGTGCATTTAAAATCTTTCAAGAGTTATTGGTTAGTGATTTCTTTGCATCAAAGGGTACGTTCGAGCACTCTAAAGCGTACCATACCGAACTGTGCCAGTTTTGGAGCGTTCGAGCGCTCTGTGGAGAAAGCGTACCTCACAAATTATTTTTAGAAAAGGTCATGCTTATTTATAGCAAGAATGTCATCCACCTGGCGCTTGAACTACTTACACCTGTCCCGAACAAAGAGAATGATGTCTTTGCATTGTGACATATGTGCATGATACGTGCATTCTTTACAGCGAACTTTTGGTATGCGTTTGGTACGCTTTTGGAGCACATAGGGAAGTGGTCCACTTTTGGCTCGTTACAGTACGGTACGGTACACTTTAGGAGCATTCGAACGCTCCTTTGGCGTGGGTACGGTACAGTACGGTACAGTTGGCTTTAGGAGAGCGCTCGAACGCACCCAGAGAAGATTTGGTGATGCTGGTCTCCTGTTTATTATGGTACCATATTATTTTTTGTTTTCGTTGATCTTTTTATTAATTCCATTTCCTTTGAAAATATAAGTTTAAAAAAAAAATACATATCATATACATAACATTTGTTATATCATAACATATTACATACATAACATATTAGAGTTCATCAATGCAGAATAAGCAGGTTGTTTTTTTTTTTTGTCTTTCTTTGCCCACCTTCCTGTCAAAGGTTATAAATTGTATTAATCTGCAGAATCATTAGCACAATGCAAGGTTAATGACATCAATCCCAAGTGTGAAACCTTGCTCTATCCCCAAGTGCTGTCATTAGGCATGTCGTTGGGCGGCCAAATAAATTATCTGCCGAAAACACAAAACAAAACAGAACAAAAGTAAAGGCAATTAAACAGCCATGGCTCGAACGTAAATCATGGCCTTAAGCTGTTTCAACAAAGCTTGTAGGAAAAAGATTGAAAGCATAAGGCTGAAGCATCAAAACAAACAAAAATATATGCAAAGAAGAAAGTAGAAAGGGAGCAAGCTCAGTCACATGGGATTACATTGTGTATGACAACACAATAACTCTAGAAGTTTTGCACTGGATTAAGAAGAGAAACAGCGGTGGTGTCTGCTACCATGCATTTAGGTGCATGTCCAAAAGGTTTTCCTTTACCTGATGAGGACAGGCTGATTTTGCTACCACACGTACTTCCCTTAGACGCTTCCCCAAGTATACTCGGGCCTTTTCTTCAACAGGTTAAAGGACAAGTTCTTCTCCTTCATATACGTGTGGATTGAGTGAATGTACAATATTAGTAGACAACATATCAGTGAACGTTTGGGGAAAATCTGACAATCCAATCAAAAGTTACGAATTTTTAAAGTATCTGCACAGTCACTGCTGGATGATAAGACTACTATGGTGTATGATGTCACATGCGTACAACGATATAAGGAAGATATAAAGAGAATTTCACAAAGTTTTCCTTTTTGAAAAGAGTTTACATTTCCTCGACTTGTCACAGATGTATGTTAAGGGTAATATGATTCCCCTTGCCTTCTGAAAGAGGGAAGTCAAGTGACCTTTTATTCAGGGAGAAAAGTGAAAATATGTTGAATTTTATTTATATTTTCTTTATATCGTTGTACACATGTGACATCACAAGCTGTAGTAGTCTTCTCATTCAGCAGTGACTGCACAGAAACTTCAAAAATTCATAACTTTCGAACAAATTGTCCGATTTTCATCAAAGTTTCGTTGATGTGTTATACCAATATTGCTGCATTCACTCAATCCACATGTCTATGAAGGTGAACTTGTCCTTTAAAGAGATTTGCAAGTGAAGACTAATTGAGGAATTCAAGAAGAGTATCTGTAGTAGAAGAGTGAGGGGAGGGATGCAGATGCAGTTGCAGAGAGGCAAAATAGTGTGGTCTCCTTGGAAACCGCTTGCAGATTGATGACGCGGCTGTGTCATTGCCCATCATCTGCGTGGCGTGGCGCTCGTAGGATTCCCACATCCTGTGCAGCAGGTGATCCGTCAAGTGTGCTGGCACTTCCTGTTTTGAGTTTAAAGATGACAACTTTAAAGGAATGATCGGGAAATCTTGTGTGACGGATGGTGGGGGGGGGGGCGAATGGGGTCGAATGGAGAAGCTGAGGAGGATTTGGAGGGGGGTTATGACTCTGGAGCCAGAGAGAGATCTGTTATTTATGTTTCTGAGCTCTTTCACACCATGAGTTTCAGGTTGGATCACATACTTGTCACGAAAAAATTATTATTAACAAAAAAGCATTACGGTTACAATATATCAGATTTAAATCAATATCATATATCATTCTAAATCAGATCAAATCATATCCAAACAAAAATCAAGTCAAAATATGAGGCTCAGCTTTCATGCCCCAAAAATTGATATGGGGCAAAATTGCTCAGATTTAACAAATGAGTCTTTCAAATTCTTCCTCCTCACATTGGCTGTTAGATGCCATAGAGAAAGAGAGAGAGAAATATATCACATGCTATTAGGTCTATATCTCTCTCTATCTATCTGTATGTATACAATCCATATTTATGAAAAGGAGAGTGTTTACTTGTGAGACAAGAATAGTAGCCAAGTTCTCATTCTATGTGTCGTTAGCTGACAATCACTCTGTCCCATCAGTATCGAAAGACAGCGACAGATTTTCCGTTGTTTAATTTGCCAACCAGAAGCCTAATTTACAGCAAGATATCCCATTTCCACTTTGTTTCTGCCCATGCCGTGAGTTTTTTTCTCTCTCTCTCTTCCACATGGTGTTAATCGTGGATTGTACAGACTGTCCTTTTTTCATTTGTAATTTGTCCTGGGGCAAGACACTGTTTATGTTTGCCAATGCTTGCAAGATTACATCTTTAAACCAAAAATGGCGTCCGTCAACCAGAGCAATATGAGAAACTTTCGTAGACAAAACTCAAAATGCCAGGACTTCCCGTCTTTCCCGGCAAGTGGTCTGATGTGGGGTAATCGTGCAGATCACACATTTGCATTCTCCCCTTCAAAGAATCCTCCAATAAAGATCAGCTTTTCTTTTAAGAGTGAGAGATATATATTTAGAGAGAGAGAGAGTAGTCAAAGCCGCCTTCATCGTTTGGAGCGCAGGTGTCTGGTCGTCTGCGAGTCTGGTGTAACCAAGGTGTCTCCTTGAAGTCTGCTTTTATCTGACCTTGGATGAATGGAATTCAACCAATCCAGTTGCTTACAGTGGTCACTGTCAGACAGACTTTTGCATAAGTCATTACTGCTGTTTTGTCTGGGTTTTTTTGTCCTTCTTGGTTTGTGTTTTGGTTTGCTTTCAGGAAATCAACTAAGTTTGACCAGGAAATTTAGCTACAGCTGAAAGTTTTAGCTGAGTTTTATGTGATATTGTAGAATGTACCATTGTATGTAGCCAATTCGGAGCCTTGGTGGTAGAATGCGAGAGAGATATTTCAACTTTACAGTTTCATGGTTAACCCGTCGAAGACTACGGCAAAGCAAGACATTATTGCCGCACGAAGTTTTTACAAATTGCAACTGGCATGCTATGCATAAAGTATAGACAAGAACTTCAGTGTGAAATTCAAATTCAAGTCTTGGCTCTTGCAAAGTTTGCACAATTTGCATGCACACCAAAATTTCTGGTTCTGCAGTAGTCACGAGTATACTCAGGCAAGTGTCTATTGGAAACTTGTGTTACAAAAAAAAATCTGCTCATTTTCAATGGGTTAATAGTAGCCCTTATAAGAAAATAAATATTCACATGTCACTTCAAGTGTCTACAGACAACTGTGCCCAACAGAACACTCCACAAAGACCAAACAGATATCCTGAATCCTTGCTACAAAGTGCCTAGAAATCTGACATTGCTGTAGTTTGAACCTTACTCTTACATGTGATATCCATATACCACACTCATCTTTTTCACATGAAGATCAATAAGATAGTTTTAGAGAGTTCAAAAACAGGAATAAGCACATTCTCTTTTTAACGATGTGTCACACAAATGTCAAGATTTAACAAGGCATTCATGGCTTCAAGTTAGGTATATGCAAAATCATATAAAGTCTTAGCTTTAAAACGTATTGGTGAGATGTCCAAATAATCTATGATTTGTCGTTGCAGTTTTTTGGTGAATAACTGATTGAAAAGTAAATGAGTATGATACATATGTGCAAGTAGGATCGCGTGATCAACATAATGCAAAATTCTGCTTATGCTGCATAACTAAGAAACAAAGTGCAATGAAGACTCCTCTTTTTGTCGTGATTATCATTGTCAACCACCCTCAAACAGAATATTAAGATGAATATTGATTTTGTTTTCAACAATCAGGTAACAATCAGTGGTAACCAATTTCATTGCAATATACAGGCACAAGTTAAATAGTGACTTTATTTGTTTTTTTTTTTACATTGTGGGTCATATCTCATCTCACTATAGAAGTCAGACTGACTGCCCTGCTTTTATTTTCTTGTTTTCATTTTCATAAAACAAAGTAGCTTCATCTAGAGAGCTCTGCAAAGCAAACTGACATTAAAAAAAAGATAGAAAATTGAAAGTAGCTATCATCATTTACTTCCCCTGCCCAGTGTCTGCTGCTTGATCTACTTCTATTTGTTTGTGTGCAAATTTGACGAAAGATCTCTTCTTGGTAAGCAAAAAAAAAAAGAAGCAAAAGACAAAAACCAAAAGAGGCTTGAACTCTCTTGTGTAAATGCAAAGAGAAAAATTGAAAAGGATTTATAGCGGAAGAAGTGGGGAGTTCTCAAGGATGTCTGGTCTGTGTGTTTTCCGTGTGCAAAATCGAAGAGACAAGGTACTCCAGTCCAGCCGACGGTTCTGCCTATCTCGACCAATCAGGGAGGATTAATCAAGGGATCACCCTGGGACTTACATCAACCGGAAGACTGCAACCCTGAGGGCGCACTTTATTCGCCTTTTTTTTTTTTTTAAGAATATCTTCTTTTTTTTCTGTTTTTAGTAATTAGCATTTCACTGGAATGTGTTACCAGTTAAAGGGACAGTGTAGCTCTTCCTGTAAAAGTGGAGTAGAAGCTGCAAGTTAATGCACAGGCAGAAATCACATACAAATCTAAAACTGTTTTTCTTGGGCATTTGCTCTCAGCTATGTATAATGACAGAAATGTCGTAAAGAGTAGACCTACATTACAGAAAGAATTACCAAGGCATTGTTAATCATACGTATGTTTTTTCAAGGAAGGATATTGACAATTAAACATGGAAGACACAGTGCACTGGATTGTTGATTCAGCGTGTCAATTGCCCAGGACACATTTTGGATGCTATCGGGTGGATTTTATGCAGATTTTATCCAGAAATTATCAGCAGTGACCAAATAGCCTGTTAAACTCATCTAGAAACTGAAGAAATGAACTAAGAAGAAATATTCTGCCGCTTCCATCTCCACCATATACATCACAACTCTCGAGTGATATTGTGATGCGATGATCGTAACGAGCCTCAGGTGTTTCTATTTGTGGCCGAAGGACTGCTCAGATAACATGGCAGCTGAAACACCCGCTGATTTCCTCCACTAAAGGAGTAGAAGAAAAAAAGAAAGAAAAAAAAAAGCGTCTTATTTCTTTTTTCTTTTATTATATGTGTGTCCTTCCCCTTCCCACAAAATGCCTTTCTCCATTATAATCTTTCTTTTAATTTTGGTTAAAAAAAGGATGCCACCTGCAGTAGGGTACAATATATTTCCACCAGCTCCACTCTCCCTCCCCCCCCCCCCCCACCCCACCTGCAGGACAGCCTTTAATAGCCTTCAGACTCAACCCAACCTGACTACCTCTAATGGCATTTTGTCCCCTCTGCACTCTCTCAACTTCCTTTCTCTCTTTTTTTTTTACTATTCTTTACTTGTAACAGTGCCTGACACATATTAGGATTCATGGAGGTGGGGGGGGGGGGGGTGAATTTACACCCTCTTGTTATATGCCTCGGGTCAACAGGTGCAAGCAACTTAACTCTTTTACTCACACACACACACACACACACACACACACACACACACACACACACATGGTGAGAGAGAAAGAGAAGTGCCTACCACTGTACGCTGGGAAATCACAAACAGATTATAGGATGGCATGCCACAACCATGTAACAGTTTAACTTTCAACTCTGATTACTCCAGACATTTTCAATACTTCCAGGTTTTACGATCATTTCCCTACTTTTTATTTCTCAAGCTGTGCATAGGTAATTTGTCACTATACACTACTGTGTAGCTTTTTTAAACGGAGTGGTCCATTGTAGGTTCTCTCAATCAAAATGTATTACTGTAATTAGTATTATTATTATCAGTAATATTGCTATATCATTATCACTTCTACTGTTTTTGATATGATTAGCATTTTTATTATCACTGTCACAGCTACCATTTTGTCATTAATTGTGTCATTATTTTTACTACAGTTATTGTTTTCATCATTGTTGTCGTTTTCAAAATGTTAATTTATGCTATGTTTTGTGTGTCCTTTTCAGTTAGCCTCATCAGTTCTTCAGAGGAAGATATGAACAAAGCTCGACAGAATTCAAGATTTGGCATTCGCCACAAATATCTACGTGCATTTACAGATTCAGTTTGTTAATCATGGCACTGACTGCACTGATTACGTGATGTCTGTGTGCAATTAAGTAGTTACTGGATGTATATGAAGAGTTTTCAGACATGGTCCTATCAAAATGCAGCATCAGTAATCAGGCATGTGTCATTTAGAAGTAGCTCACTGCTGTAACTTATCCCCACTTTATTTGTTTTGTTTTGTTGGGAGAATTTGGCCGTAAGCAATAATCACGCACCAGATCACAGATCTGTTTCAGCGAGTAGTGGCTGCAAAGAATGTTAAGTACATTCCGTCAGATCACATCTTCCGTCGATCTCGACAGCGAGTACGTAGAGCTGCCGGGGGCAATTTGAGGAACTGTGATTTGAATATTAACCCTCGTCTTTTTTTTTTCTCTCTCTCTCTCCCACTCTCTGCTATACATTTTTTTCCTCTTCATTTCTTCCAGATTCGAGTCACTATGCACACTACGTCTTCAATTCCTTTGACACAGACCACAACGGTTCGCTAACATTTGAGGTGAGTGTAAAAGACCCAATGGGTGACATGGAGGTTTCACAACCAGTTTCTCCTGATGGATTACCTGATATTTATCTAACCTTTCTCTTCCTGAAGACCCGTCTCTTATCATCTCTACCATATTTTTTTATTTCACCTTTTCTCTTCTCGGTTCCATTTCTTTTTTTGGGGGGCATCAGTTTATTTTTTCTTTCTAACCTCATTTTTGGTGTTATTTTTTTCCACTTTCCTACTTCTTGTGTCTATTTTATGTTGTCACTCCTCTTCTTCTTCAATTCTTCTTCATCACTGACCACACAATGTTTTTGTTGCTTTTTTATCATGAATTTTATTCCTGTCTGTTTTTCTACATTTCTGTATGCATCTTTTCCTCTTTTTTCCCCATCCCCAGTGCAAGAGAATCATGATATCTGGCAATATCTAGAAACACAAAACTCTAATTCTCAATACCGTA
This sequence comes from Diadema antillarum, assembly GCF_040938485.1. Classification (NCBI taxonomy): domain Eukaryota; kingdom Metazoa; phylum Echinodermata; class Echinoidea; order Diadematoida; family Diadematidae; genus Diadema; species Diadema antillarum. Next base: position 477,401 of record NW_027270942.1, on the reverse strand, counting down.
AAGAACAATCCTGGTTTTGATGCTGTAGCCTTGCCTTTCAGAAGTCCAGTTTGTGGGCTATAACAGTCGTGTGTGTTTTCAATTTTCAAAAGGAGTGATCAGTATTTGTCACATGCAATATTGAAAACCAGACAGAACAATTCATGGCAGCTCGCAGCCTGTCCAAAAGATAGCACCGACTAGAATGCCTGTAAGACTTCTCTGTTGAACTGTCAATTTTTAACAGACATAATAACAAAATCTGTATGACCCTTGTGCTGATTTATCAAACACGTTGCCTATATTTGGTTGTTAGGCAGTGGCTTACAATCTAACAGATTAACTGTGAGCAACCAAGCTATATGTTTGATAATCGTACACCCAAAATACCTCATCACTCAAGTTTGCTCTCAAGCTTAAGGCATATGGTGAAGTACTCCCATCTGGTATGAAGTTTTGTTTTGTTTTGTTGTTGTTGCTGTGTTGTTTTTTTTTTTTGCCATCTTTTTCAACCCAATGTGTGCAAGCCTGATTTTGGTGGCTCACTTTATGTGTGCAAACAATACAAGAGGTGTACATATTTGAATGGGCGCATTTTAGCATGGCCACATGGGTCTATCTGATTCTTCCTGACATCAATATTTTCCTCAAAATTTGGTTTATAAAACCCAGCAAACAAACAGAAATAATAGGAAAGAAAAGAGGAAATGAACGGTTATGTTGCAAATAAAATTACTTGTAGGTGAATACAACATCTCTGCAGACAATAGTTATTTGTTCATGATGTCTCTAAAGTTAAAGGCAGCTGAATTGGTTTTCTCTCCCAAACCTAAATTTCATATTATTTCAGTAAAATAATGTAGGATTGTTTGAAAGAAAAAAAACCACAACAAATAAACATATGATGTATTTGACAAATGTTGTTCTGAATGTATTTGCAGTTTATAAGTTGAATAAAAAAGACTGCACACAGCATATATTTTGTGGACATATTTTTCAAATGGAGACCTGCTGGACTGTCATGAAAGCAGTCAGATGACAGAAGGGAGAAGAAGTATCACCCCATTTTGAGAATCAGATTTGTGAATTCTTACTGCAGAGACAATGTCCTTTGCATTTGTGGTATATGAGACAACACTTTGGCATGTTGTCAAGCTTGTGAATACCAGTCTACTCTCTAAAACTCATTAGAATAAAACCACCACATTGAGGGCAATATAAAAGCATTATATCTCATTGGGTTCCATGATATTTGTGCCTACAACAATTGCTCCCATGAAATATCTGTATGCTTAGCCAAACATAAATTCCACCCACAAACATAACCCCGACCCTGATCCTAATCCTCGCATCTAACTAAACGTAAAACCCTATCACAATCCTAACCCTACCCTAAGTCCTTGGAGAAAACAAGACCGGAGCAATTGTTGCAGGAGCAGATTTCTTTTCACCATCACATTTAAAGTTATTTCACAAATACCTTCAACCAATCACTCAGATCAGTGTTGGACATTATTTTTGTCAGTATCTATTGTCACTCTACTCCAACCCCAATGCAGACAGTCGGCCCAGCTTGATACATTTGTCATCAGAGTATCTCTTATTTGTTTCTCCCATTTTCCCATCTGAAGCAACAAGTGAGGTCTCTTTGGGACTTGTTCCACTTTCTGAGCCACATGATATTACGGCGCAAACTAGAAAAACAGGCAAAACTGAACTAAAAGGGTGTCAAACCGCACACACACCAGTAATGCGTGCCTCCGGCCGTACCACTGCAAAATATGTCAATCACCTGTTTATTGCCACAAAGATTCCTCGTACTGATTTTAATTTGAGATTATAAGATATGGCATTCCCAAGTGAGAATTACCCAGTTAAGATCTTCTACTTTGTAAAATTTTGTCATGGTGTTTTCAATCTCTGCGGGCAGTTGTTTATGTTACCCTATTCTATCTCGAAAATGAAGGGATATGAATTTATGCTGAGAGCAATTTCAAACCCCATTTCATTATGATTACTATCAAGAATTTAAAAATAGTCGCCTTCCAAAGAAGCATTCCCAAGATGTCGGTCGAGTCCAACCGATAGCCAATGAAGGTGTTGCCATGGCAATGTTAAAGCATCCCCCATCTGAGAGAAGAGGACATATATGTAACTCATATCCCTTCACACACTGCAGATGTGATGCGGGTACATTGTATCTGAAGTTTCCAAAGAGGTTGCCATGACGATGGGAATGCATCATTGCATCTTGGTCTTGGTTTTCCAATGTGTGCTCTTTATGCTACCACCCCCCCCCCCCCCCCCCCCCAGTACAAGTTCCCCCTCCGTCAGTTAACCTAATCTAATTGTCCGTCTGGAATGACTGCTGCCCTACCATAAGAAAATAGCCAGAGGGGAAACTGATAAACCAGCATTAAAATCCCAAGATAGCACATACTGTCTCTTGCCCTCATTGGGAGCTGGGAGCTTGGAGCTAGGAGCAAGCCAAGAGCAAGCCAAGAGCCGGCCCATGTTTGTGAAACTGTCACATTTAAGGAGCTGGCTGCACAAGCAGAGCATTGCCATGAATCCAAACTCACAACCCCCCTCCACCCATACAGGAGGAAAGAAGAAAAGAAGGGAAGGAGGAGGAGGACGATTTGTCTCTTGTTCCCAGTAATTCCGCATTAATCGTTTGGAAAGAACTTACTGACAGTATAAGATACAAAAGAGAGCTGTCATGCCTTTATATAGACTCCACAGAGTAACAGTTACAGCTGTGTAAGCTGTTTGAAATGTGATTGAAAATCACCATCAGTTGAATGTGGGGATCATGGGACATTACACCAAGTGAAAAACTGACTGATTTCTCTCAGCATTGTTGTGAGTTCCTCCCCCCACCCCCCCCCCCCAAAAAAAAGAGAGGAATAGATGAACATAAATAAGTTTTAATCCTGAAATGTTGACACCATTTTCTTGGTCATCCCTCATGGCAAAAATCCACTCATGAAAACAAAAATACAAGCAGAAGCTATCATTATCCAAATATTTTTTTCTACTTCTTCTTCTTCTTATCGTATCCACACACTAGATGATGTGTTTTTGCCAGAGCTGGACACAGCTTTTGGCAATATCATTATATTCTGCAAGGTCCCCAGCCTTGCATTTTTCTACTAATACTCTATAAGATCCATGGAAACAAAAGTTTTGTAAATGAACTGATAGGATAGAGTATAATATTTTAAATTTTCTGTCTATCACAACACATTTTCTGATATTGAAATGCCATTCTGAAAATACATTTTGGGTTGTTGAGAGAGAGCATATTACTGTCTTAATTTCTGTCTTTCTGTTCTTGAGGTTTGTTGTCTATGAAGTGATTGGCTTCACTCAAGCATCTCATATTCCTCCTCTCTCAATTCATGTATTCATAATTCCTTTTCTTTGAATTCATGTAATCATATTCCTTTTCTCCAGGGTCATATGTCTATATTCCCTTTCACTAAATTCATGCATTTTCATTCCTTTTCCCCAAAGTCAGTGGTTTGTATTCCTTTTTTCCCCCCTGAATTCATATGCTACATATTCCTCTCTTAATTCATATGTGACACATATACAGATAGACAGATGGATGTTTATATGTTTATATTTCTTTTCTATGAAGTCATGAATTTCTGTTACTTTTTCCCATATACAGAGGTTTATATTCTGTTGTTTTTTTTTCTTAACTCATATGCTTATATTCCTCTCTGAATTATGTCACATTCCTTTTCACTGAGTTCAAGCATATTGCCGGCTGAGAGCCAGAAGGCCGTTAGCACATTTTTTTTTTCTTTTGAGGGGGGAGGGTATTGGTATCATATGGAAGAGTTTGATCTCCTATACATTATGGTGTCATTTTTTAAGTATTTTCATTTTCACTAAAATGTTAAAAAAAAACAAAAAACTAAAGGGCCCTATTTCATCCAATATTTGCAACAATGCCTATAAATCTACCCACTTTTGATTAAATGCACTTGAAAAGGGATAATCATGAAAATCAGTTGTTCCATTTTTGCTTACGGTCAAATCTTAGAATGGGATCGTGCTCTTCTGGTTCTCGGCCGACAATATATTCCTCTGTGAATTCATACGTGATATACATTGTAGATAGATGGATGGATAGAGGTGCATGTGTATGTGTATGTAAAAACATTATTTTTTTAAATCTTTCCCCTTTCCAGGAGTTTGTCCAGGGCTTATCAATATTAGCGAGAGGGTCCTTGCAGGAGAAACTGAATTGGGCGTTTAACCTCTACGACATCAACAGAGATGGTTACATCACAAGAGAGGTGGGTCAAAATACCAGGATGTTGATTTGTGGTGATGAAAAAAAAATATATATCTTTATCCCACATTCCAGCAAAGAAAATTGGAATAATAATGATTATGAAGGTGAAATATGTGATATCTGCTTGTAATCATCACGATCATAATCAACATCAATATCTGGGAGATGAAGTCTATGATTTTAATTGTGGCCATCAGTGCATAGCATCATAATACCTCAGACTGTCGATATCGTCATCATTGTTGATGTTATGGTGATAATTTTTGTCAGCGCAATTTTCCATTTTATAAAGGTCAATCATATTTGAGAATGGTAGATATTGATTAATATCAATATGTCATTAACATACCAGGAAGATAGAAATGTTTCAAAAACCACAAGAGCAGTCATGATGTCCAAGTTGCAGAAGCATTTAAGTATAGAGCAGCCTGTATAAATCAAAACCCTGAAAGCAGCGGTTTTTCCTGGCATGGATTTTATTTTGTTCTCTTCACTTGCTTCAACTATTTATTGCATTATTAGATAGGAAGCTTGTTAAAGCTTGTTTATACATATATGCTGATCCACCTTTTCATGATGATCATAATACTGCAAGATTAATCACAACAGTTGTGTTTAACAATAGGGATAATATACATACATAATGGACATACTAATAAAGATGATAATAGACTGGACAAAAACAAAAAGTGATTTTGATGTGAGTAAGATCAGTCAAAGAGTTGAAATGAGAAATGTATGTACAAAGATAAAAGGGTAGAGTTATTGTTTTGGTGATAGATTACAGATGTACAAAGTGTCGGTTTCCTTTTGCAAATCTGGCTTGTTATGGAACATATGGGAGAATCATCATGAGCTGCACCAGCTTTTAGATGCTTGGCCATGTTAACAACTGTCACGCTTCCATGTGGGCGGTTGTTGTATAAGACTGTGCTTTTGGATTGTGCCCAAGCGTCTGTTTTCCAGCTTTGGGTTTTGCATTCAATCGGGAATGCAAAGTGTGGAGTTGATGAGAAACACAAGCACGTAAGCCGCACCGTCGCAAGACGCAAAAAAGCCTCCCCCTCACGCATTGTTCGCGCCGTCTGCCGAGAAGCCTGCATCACAAGGGGACGCTGGGGGATGATGTCATATCTATGCGCATAATTATTGGATTTGGGAATGAGAACCCACAGAGGTGGTCGTTACAATGCCCATCACATCAAACTCAATATATATGCACGCATAATTATGTCTGATCCATATTGCTCACAACATCCATACTGCTGTACCAGTATCATTTGAGGCCTCGTACAAGATTTCTTTTCAATGCATTTTTTCTCTAATTCTGTTTGTTTGTTTGTTTGTTTGTGTGTGTGTGTGTGTGTGTGTGTTTGTGTCTTTCTCCTTTTTTTATCATTTAAAGTAGCATACCTGATACCTTAAAGTTTGAATTATAATATCTGCATGGTTTATATCAGGAGATGGAACCAAGAAATGGACAGATAGAATGAGGGAAAGCAATTCAAATCTGGATGTCCAGACTGAGCGATGGTAGTTCTTTGTCAATTGCCTGTCACCAGGCTTTGAACTTTGGCACCATTTTAGGCAGGAAGATCTGGAGGGAAAAAAAAAAATGACTGTGGCACTATATCCTATTTTAAGATGGTGTTCTATCTTCCCCAAGATAGATAGTGTTACCTGGCACATAAAAAGCCACCAGGGAATAAGTATGCATATTCAAGCAAGTTTACTTTTATCAAGAGCATTAACCCATTCCTCCCACAATTCTGCGACAGCCTCCAATGCCCCCAAACAAGGTTGTTTGGTTACAATCCACCTGTGCAGAAGCACTCAGTGGTACATAATATTTCCTTTCCACAGTCAAGCAGAATCTCCCAAGTGGCCCCCCTCCCCCAGCATTCCTAATTTGCTGTTTGTGTTTCACATTTTATTTCTTTTTAGCACGAATGGTGCAGTTTAGCCCAGGGCAGCACCCTATCATTTGAACCAGTCTTACCATTTCATTACGTATTGCAAAACTTGGGCAATCATGTGACCAAAACAAAGAACACAAAAGCAACTACCCAAATTAAATAGATTGCCTCTCTGCCCAGGTGGCGCACACTATCCAAACGTAATGAGAAATAGGATCTATTTTGAGTCTTCCAGCTAGTTCTACATCTAAAGATGATAGTAATGTCTCATGGCAGCATGCTATAGGGAACTTATAGAGAATGACAGCAAGTGATTGGATGTTTGAATGCTGAAAGGTTCATTTTAGGTTTTACACTTTGTTGCAGGTGCATGGAGGTCAGAAGTCAAATGTGACTATCCTGATTGCTCTGTTGTCTATACAAATGATGCACAGGATAGAGTGCGTTAGTGGAGATGTGCATGTTGCACTACATTGTAAATACCCGAGAGTGAGCTGTATCTCCACTAACGCCATGAAATAATCCTGTGCATCATTTGTTTTATAAAATGGGTCGAAAACTAACAGCATTTTTCACGTACCTTTGTGGGTCAAGATGTCCGAAGATGTTCGTCCCAAACATTTACGCACGTCGCACTCGGAAATCCCGCACATATAAGTACTGTACGTATAAGAGTATACGTACGCCACACAAGAAAGGTCGGCGGGCCAGCAGCCCGAACTAGAAGTTGTTTACAGGATTGACAGCGCGTATGCATGCAATTCATAGGAGCCGCCGCGCGCACAGACGATCGGCAATAGGATTTAACACGCAGTGCAATGGGACTAAAATAACCAACGCACATGTGACTCATTTCAGCGCTTCCTATTGGCTACATTCTTGAACCCATTTTATAATAGATTTTCAGAGGCTTGAACCCCAAAGCATCAATTATGGTCTAGTGCCACCATCAGAGACCATATACCTTTTCCAGAAGAAGGAACAATAATTTAGTGACTGGTCATTTTGAAAAAAAAGATAAAAATAAAAATTTGTGCTGCATGCTGCAGGTGGCAGGTTACTATCTGCTCAAGAGAAACAAAAAATGAAAGATCGAAATAAATTTAGAATAACATCCTGCCAGTGCCTATTGATTTCTTATGCATGGCATAACTTGATGCTGCCAGCTGAGAGCTGCTCAGTACAAACAACATTTATATCTTCAACATGGCAGGAACTTTGTTGCAAAAGTGACAAGTCGTCTGCCTGGGAGACTGTGCTTTGTAATTTCACACTCCCCCCACTGAGGCTGCATCATTATCTTGTGTTCCCACGGCAATACCCCCAGTCGGCTACATGTGTGATGAGGCAATCCCTCTGGTTGCAATGCTCGCTCGTGTCCCACCACGTAAGGTTCCTGGCGGCCGGATGAGGAAGGCATCACCTTGGAAGAGGTGTGATGTTCTTTCTCCAGGAGACAGAATCGCAATCAACAGCTCATCTGTTTTGTGGTCCCCTCCAAATTGGATTTGGCAGGTGACAGAGTTTGGCTTGTTAATGGGGAAGGGGGAGGGGAGGCGTTGGATCATGAGTAGATGCATGTGCTCACAAAGTTTTTAGTTTTTATTATTCTTTTTTTAATAAAAGAGTCCAAGAAATAAAGAATGATCTCTGGAATAAGCTGTTGCTGGAGGAAGTCAAGTCGGTCTTACTTTTGAACAGTCAAAATGCATGCAGGGATTGTTATGGTTTTACAATGGGGGGGGGGGGGAGGGAGGAGGAGAATGATATATTCTGCTTTTTGCAGAATGTTGTGCTGGCATAGATTCCTCTCACAAAGAAATTTAATCACTTCACAAAGGCAAGCAGTGAGTAACAATAAGGCTGCAAATTTTCCTGTGAAATTATTGACAGTTCATCACCTGTTTTTGCAGTTGAGAAAGGATTTTAAAAGAACTTAAAAGTGCTGGGAGTGGATTTCTCAGATGTAAAGCATTCATGAGGCATCATTTCCATGTGTAAGAAGAGATTGAGAGAAAAAAAGATGATCGTTGTCAAAGAGTCTATCATTTTAGTCGTCAAGTCATCAAGGAAACTGAATTTCAGAATTAACATAATCTGCTTGAGATGAAGGAAATGTAAATGCAGTATTAATAAAATTTGGTGTTTACTTCATTTGTTGCTAAGCTGTAGTGTATTGTCACATTCTCTCAATGCTACAGGTGGGATGGGGGTTTTGCCTTTCAGTTTGTGCTGTGAGATGCAGTACTAGTTTTCCTTCCACAAGGAATTTTTCTGTACATCCTACATGGAAGAGATGCCGTAGGACTAATCCTTTACTTAAGTACCAGAATTCCCTCATGAGGAAAAGCTTCTCATGTTGTATTCGCTCACGCATTTATCCCCGAGGTAGAAAGAAAATGAAAACCCACACTCTGTTACCGTTGATTGCTGTCGGTAACAAACAGGGAAGAAAAATGCAACAAACTGAGGTAGAAAGGAGAAAAAAAATGTAACCCTCTAGTGTAAAGTATCGTCTCATGTTGCAAAGTTAATCTGATTTCATTCTTGGTTCATGGGAGGATAGTATACCCATTTTTTCTCCTCTCTGCTTGGTCTTTTTTTTTTTTGGTATTATTTTGATAAAAGTCAACATTACATTTGTCTCTCTCTTTGTCTGTGAGATGCGAATAGAGAATCTGATTACACGGTAAATCAAATTCTCCCCGCGATTTCAATTCAGCGACCGGTCGACGCGGTACAATGTGTCAAGTTTCCAACGCATCCTTAGACTTGGTTATGAGATAAGTTCAAAGGATAACTTTGGCCAGGTTCATGTCACAGGACAGATGCATAATTTCATGTAGCTTCCCGGTAAATGCTAAACCTGTCATTCGTTTTTATTCTCAGGACATTTATGAACATTCTGCATTTTTCGCTACAGTGGGTGCTGTCCACAGTGATTTATGTGAGCTTTTGTCTTCACTATGTTTATTATTGTAAGCAAAAAACAAAACAAAACATTTTTCTACCTCTCTTAAGGAATGATATGACTAGGTACATTTAGAAAGAAAATAAAATTATGTTTACATCATTCAATGTATTCAAAAAAATTGTCATTACCAAGGCCTCCGTCTTATGATGTGATAAGTTGTTCCTTGTAAATATATATCTGTTGCCGTCCAAAGAAGCTGCTTTGCTGTTCGTAGGCATCGTCTGTAGATGTATTACTGGCATGATGAGTTAATGGCTTGGTGGCGTCTTGCTAGTTATGTTCATCTCATTTATGCCTCGGAGATATCTCTGATCCGCCTCGGCCCACAACGTGTTCGGAGAGCCACGAGTGATTATGAAACAGGTTTCAAAATAACTTTATGTCTAACTACACACAGAGTAAATTCATGATGAATAGCATTTCATTACACATGTATAGATAGATAGATAGATAGATAGATAGATAGATAGATAGATAGATAGATAGATAGATAGATAGATAGATAGATAGATAGATAGATAGATAGATAGATAGATAGATAGATGGATGGATAGATAGAAATAGATAGATAGATTGATAGATAGAGAGATTGATGATGAAGTAAATATTCCACTATGGTATTCATTTTTTAACTAATGAGGACTTTCTATCCAGTGTGTGTACTATACATAAAGTTTCAAATGGACTGACCTCACAGACAATAGTCCTTTCCTCAGTCAGGTTTTTCTTTATGCCTTTTGAAAGAAGGATATAGGCTTATCGTTTGACAGAAGAAAAATATTACATGTCAGTGAGATATGACATATAAATCTTTTAAGACAACTCAAATAGGAATATTTAACCCTGTTTGATATCGGCTACCTTCTACAAAACACATTTTTCTGTTTCTCCCATTGCAATTTATGGTACTCTAGAATGCCGGTATTTTGCAAAATGCCCCACATTTCAGTTGATTTCCTTTGTTTTGTTTTGTTCTGATTTGTTTTGTTTTTTCTCTCATGATATATTCATGAGGTCCTTTAAGCCCAGAGAATCCAAGGATTGGTGTGTGCTCTGTGTTTTCTATGCAAATTCAAGAGCTATTAACCTTTACCTTGATTGATTCTCGTTCTCATGGGAGACTTTGTGTTCACTCGATCTGATGGCATCAGTCTGATTTGAGGCAGTCATAAGCCTACCATATGTTCATATCACCAAGGGCATCCCTCATTCTTTAACCTGAACAGATCAGTATAACTCTCTGTTTATATGGCGCAGCACAGACCTCTGGTGGGAATTCACTCCTTAACCCATTGAGGACGGACTGACTTTGCTGTAACATGCATTTCCCATAGAACCCTGCCCAAGTATTCTCGGGTCTTGTCTTCAGCGGGTTAAGCTTTCAATACCGGTATGTTTCCTCTCATGAGTTTATAGTATACAATTGTACTTCAATATGAAATATTCAATGTCCATCCTTGATGGTGCTTTGTCCTGAGTGGACATTAAGAGCCGCAAGTCTGTCCCGATGTTTACATGGTAAGGTTATTTTTGTGATTTCAGGCCGCCTTCTTCATTCTTCGGGGAGGGGGGAGGGGTTTTGATGGCTCGACCTGCAGGACCTTGGCTAATGGATGGGGGAGCTTTCGTCAGTTGTCGGTATTTGCGTCCCCTCTTGCGCACAGTATTTATGGCATCGTGCAGTCGTTTTGACATTAAGGAGTTTTCCCCGAAGAGAGTTTGACCAGGGCAGCTGACCGTCAAGATTAGATTGTGGGCGAGATGTTCAAAAGAGAGATAGGGTCTTTTTTTTCTTCCCCTTTTTCATGGGGGGGGGGGTGGACAAGTGGAGTATGGTATTGCATCTTAACAATATCCCTATTCAGGCTGGGAAAGTAGAGGAAAATGCAAAAAGAATTTTCTGCTCCCAATATTTGGTCACATATGGACATCTATGAGCTGGGTTGTGTCTTATCTACTGTCTCATGGATCCGTGCTGACAAGAATGCTGTATTTTGATATGTATTTTTCTTTCTCGATGCAATTTTCAAACGGTTGCGACAGAGAGGGGTTGGATGGGATTTAGCATTGGATGGTCAGACCCCGTATCATAGCAACAGATATGCCAAATCTATATTGTGTTTTACTGCCCACGACAGGTGCCGTTTACAGACAGAGACAGGGTTCGTTGTAACTAATATTACCTACCGGTAACCTTCTTTCACATGGTGTTTCCACAAAGAAATCACACTATATTAGAGAAATGTATATCATTACTCTCCAGTTTTTTATTTTTTCAAGCAGTAGTGTAATCTCAAGTTATTCAAACAAAAACCCCTCTATAATCATCCATTTACTGTATACACTATATATTTCGCGAGTCTACATTTTCGCGAATCGGGACCTCACAACAATTTCGCGAGTGGTTAAATTTGCGATCGTGGAGTCCTGTACTGAATGGAGAAATGTATTTAATTTCGTGAATAGCAGCTGACTCGCGAAATTTGCGAAAATAAAAACCTCGCAAAATATTCGGCGTATACAGTAGTCAAAACAAAACCCCTTCACAAAGACCTAAGGAATACAATATGTCTTTGTGAGCTGTCAATCAAAACACAGGAATAGTCTGTATGAACAGCAGCTCTGCAATATCCAGGTTTGATGTTGAAACCAATAATGACATGCAAGTACCAGGAACACCAAATCCAAGAAATTGAGCAGACTTGTAGGACGTATATCAAATCTTAAGTGTACTATAGTCTACGCACCTATACAATGAATGCACTTTTGGTTCTATACACTTAAATGCTCTTCTGTATTAACAGATGGTTTGAATTGATAATTTGTCATACTAGTAATATTGTCTGAAAGTGTGGGGAAACAGTTACAAGCTTTACCTTCTGTATTCATTTTCTTTCCGAACTTTGGTCATCAGGCCAAAGATGGTATTTGAAAATTATTATTCTAGCCAGTTGTTATTTGTGACATAATTTATACTCAGTTTTCACCTGTGTCAAAATTTCAGATATTTGAAAAAAAAAGGGGAAAATTTCTCATTCTCAAGCCAAGACTTGCAACCTGCCTCATTGATATTTAAATCCATTCTAAGAAAGTCTTGATCTGAGGTCATTTATGAATGATAATTTCTTGAAGATTAAAAAAAAAAGAAAAGAAAAAATGAATGCAAAGTTTTTATTTTTCCATATGGAGCTTTGCTTGGCCAGTTCACAATTTAGAGTCTGACTGTTTTACCAAACTTGTACAGCTGGTAGACTAATATATTGGGGGGGGGGGGGGGGGGGGCTAATGCAATTTGACACCGACTTCATTGGCCTGATAGACATGAAATTAAACAGACTTGAGCAAATGTGTTGTCGTAAGAGCTCTGGAGTAGTCTATTGAGCTCACTAAAGTAGTCTACTGAGCATTTTGAATCCTATAGGGGGATGGCTGCCATACACAGTAGGGGCAATGACGGAGAGAGTCCTAACGATGCATTAGGTTTTTACACCTGGACCAGTCATGGGGGGGGGGGGGGGGGAGGGGGGGTGGCAAACTTTGAAAAATTGTTGTGGTGCTTCTTCCACACATAACACAGTGGTAGGTGCATACTATGTGTGTGTGTTATTCTAATGTGTGTTTTGCGTGTTTGAGAAAGTATGTATGGTGTGTAAGTGATTGTATAGCTGCTGGTGTAGGCCATGTGTTTTATGTACCATGTAGATGTGCCAATGTGTCTATCCGTCCCTGGTAATCTTCAAGCAATAAAGCAAGGCAAACAGGAGCCTGCATGAAACTGTCCTTAAGAGATCTGTTTGCGGCTGATGACAGCAACCACTTTAGATTGTCGAGTCCTCGGGCCCGATCCATGCGGTGATTCCACATCTTCTCGTGATTATAAGGGGGTGGTTACCATGCTGGGGAGGTTTGTTTGCAAGACCGTGGCATTGCGAAGCCAGGAATCGACCAGACATGGCAGAAAGATTTAGGGCAATGCAGGGCATAAGTGTTTGCATGGCTGCCAAGGGAAATTGATGTTAAATACAAGTTAGAGGATCTCTCCCTCCATCTCTCCATCTCTCCCTCTCTTTCTCTCATCTCTCCTTCTCCCTCTTCCTCTTCCATTCTCTCTCCTGTCTCACTCTCTCTCTCTCTCTCTTTATAGTATAAGATATTCTTCTGCCATTTCCATGTAAACATAAATATTTTTCTGTCTTCTTATCAAAGAAATGGACTCAATGGCAAAGTCTAAATTATGGAAAATAATTGGTTTGCTGGTAAGATCGTCATTAGAAAAGTCATTCTCTACCTCACCCCCCCCCCCTCTCTCTCTCTCTCTCCCAGTCTGTAATCTATCTATCTTTCTTCAAGGTTAGACAGGGCCCTTTTCTTTATTCTGGTACATTGCATTCTTAATGATTTAACAGGTTTTCCCATTTCTTTCCCTCCCCCTTTCTGACTTGAATTGTCAAATATATCATTTTGTGATTTCATGTTATTGGCTGTGAAGATCATTACACGCAGAACATCATCCCTCATAGTGAGGCGCAGCAGGTTTATATCTAGAGAAAGATTAAGCCCTGCTCATGCCTGCAAGCCGTCAAAAGAGGCTTAATTCTTTCATGTGGCGCCATGTGCCTGGATAATACAGTCCACTGGCTATTACAAGAGTCTCTTGGGGTGAGGCGTAAGGAGTCGGCAATGTTTACTCATTTCCACGAAGGGGGTGTGTGAAACAGTTCGCGTCATCAGGCTCTTTACATGGCCAGCTCTTTGCTTCTTCTGTGGATCTTCCACATGCATGAGTTTTTGGCTCGTTCACACTTGGGACTCTACTTTTCATGTCTTATGCAATGATCTCTCAGCAATCACACCAGAACACATATTACACCTTTTGGTGCTTCCACCAACAAAACCTACAACATCAGGACCCTGAAACTTTTACAGTAGATAAGTAAAGAAGAGAAGTTCAAAAAAGATAGATTCAGGGAAACCTATTAATTACTGCAAACCTGTAGAAAGTGTGCTCAAAACTGTTGCACTTTCCAGAAGTTCTGATGATAAATTGGATGATTATTTGATTGGATTAAACCGAAATTGAAACACCTGTAGGAGATGATAACTATTGCCAAAACTCATTTTTTGCTGGCTGTTAGGTGCACTCAGTTTCTGCTGTGTATGAGAGGTTAATTGAACTACCTCCTCCGCCCTTCGCTGGGATTTGAACAATTACTTTTTCAGGTGTTGCTGTGGAATTATCTCTGTCAGTTTAGCAGCTGATCCAACGATACAAAATAATGTGAGCGTTGATCATTTCAACAAGCATATCCATTTGGAGCATACTTATGTCTGTGCCGTGTATTTTGCGTTAATGTTTGTTATAAGTACTGTATATATATATATATATATATTTTTTGTTTTTTTTTCAATCTGCACTAGTAATGTAGGATACTTTTGCATAAAGATTACAACTTGGTGTTAGTTTGGTTGGTCTTTCATGTACTTTCTTTTTTTTTTTACACTATCTTTTATTCTGACAGGAAATGCTGAATATAGTGCAAGCCATCTACGACATGATGGGAAAGTACTCCGAGCCAACGGTTGAAGATATCTCACCAGTAGAACACGTCGAAAGAGTCTTCCAGGTTAGTAGACCGCTCCTCGAGAACAGTCAATTTCAATCTCTGCTGTCGCCATCTTTGTTGTGTCGTATCATTGCGTTTTGATAATTTGGCACTCTCGTGTATCTTTTGTTTTTTATATACCATGGTATTTGTTTTTGCTTGTCTGTGTTTGTAGTCCTTGGATAATAGTCTGTTCTCACACATCCTTCTTATCTCAATCTCATGTGCTATCTCCTGGCCTCATCCTCCCAAATTCTATAATTTTTCGTAAAGAAGAGTTTTATTCTCCTCATTTCCACAAGTGACTGGAAAAGTATGGGTAGCACAGAATATAAATCAGCTTTGATTCCCCCCCCCCTCCGAAAAAAAAGTAATGTGATTGTAAAATTTTACGGACTATTTATCGTACATAGTGCACTTTTTTTCTGTTAATCTTAATACTTAATGTGTTTGCTCTGGTTTGGATGGTGTGCACATCATGAAAATTGCACCCACTTAAGCAGTAAATCCTGAAGTCTGGAAATCTCCCATCATTTTCCTTGTTACTTTGAGCCAGCTTGAAGCGGGGCTAGTCTGAAAAATGGCAGACTGTTCAAGAGGAGGAGTAATATTGACATTAGAGTCATGTTTGCAAGGCGGGTTGTCCCGTCGAAAATCGTGGGGGATTATCTCACGATGCGTACCATGCGATCTTGGCATTATTGATTAGTCTACCGCTGTTGACGCCAGCTCTCTACTGGCACCGCACAATCAAAAACTTTGTCTCAGCGGATGTGATAATTGCACTCGGAAATGTTTCCAAGTATTGTTTTTTTCAGTCAGCGTGTGAAGAGAAGATGGCTGTATTTTTTTTTTTATGGGTACCATCTCTTTTTGAAGTTTTGTCCCTTTTGTTCAAAATGTTTCATGAAGAACATCCACCATTATGGATTTTCCTCCTCTGTTATCATTACTTTGTTCTTTTCACTATTTCTATTTGTTTTGTGTTATCTTTTGTCTTCTTTTTCTCTCCTTTCCTTGCCTTAGTCATACCTAATTTAAAAAAAAAAAATCACCTTAACATAGACCCGACTACTTAGACGAAAACAACACAGTGCACACAGGCTTTTGACTGTATGTACAAAGGTGGTAGATAGCATTTTCTATTGACTATACAAAGGTGGTAGAGGTGGACTTCTGTTGCCATTAGCGACAGCATCAGTTTAGTAGTGAATTACCTTCTGAAAATAGCCATTGCAATATTCTATGTCTCCTGTGCAACAGCAGGCCAATTTGCTGATGCATTCAGATTTTTTTTTTTTGGTACATTACATTTCACCTAAGGACCTTGGTATACTAATGAGCCATTCAAGTCACCTGTTACCACTGTGAATATATTTAAATGCTTGCAATCCACTTTGTACTTTGACTTGTTGCTCATGTCACAAGAAATCCTCTGGCAAGCTTTCAGGTGATTTGTCAGAAAAAACAAACAAACTTAAAAACTTAATTTGGAATAAGTTTATAAACTAGTGTATATCCAAGTGTTTATATTCCTGTTATATCAAGGTATTTATATATTCTGACCTTTCTTTCATCCCCCATCTTTTTTCATCATTTTTGTCACTTAGAAAATGGATCTGAACAAGGATGGAGTGGTATCCATGGATGAATTCATTGATTCATGTAAACGGGTAAGACCACACCCACACCCACACCCACACCCACACCCACACCCACACCCACACTCACACACACACACACACACACACACACACACACACACACACACACACGAGGCAAATCATACCCATTTTCAATGATATGAAGAAGTTTTATATATGC
Source organism: Diadema antillarum (assembly GCF_040938485.1). Classification (NCBI taxonomy): domain Eukaryota; kingdom Metazoa; phylum Echinodermata; class Echinoidea; order Diadematoida; family Diadematidae; genus Diadema; species Diadema antillarum. Next base: position 460,793 of record NW_027270942.1, on the reverse strand, counting down.
GTCAGATAACATGTCCAGAACAAAAGAAAGCAAGAGACAGAAAATCAAAGCAAAGGACTGGCCCTCTCCCACAAACACTGTGGAGACTGGCAAGGGTTTGTTAAACGATGCCATTTTGCACTGAGGGCGGCCTCCTGAAATTCTACATTGAATTGCCTTCTAGTGAGGCAACAGGAAATAAACAATTTTTGACACTTTCCTGCATCTTTTGCTTCTGCTCAATGCCTCTATTCAACTTGAGATAGAATATGGTGTTTATGTTTAGATTTTACATTTCTCTCTTATATAATTCACTTGTAATAATAGATACATGTAGCTTTGTATTTTGCATAAATATGATTGTAATAAATTCATTGTATTTCACTAAGATGAAAGACTTCTTGGAAGATTGAAAAGCTAGTAAGATGAGTCAACATTTTAAGACATTTTTTTGTGCGTGTGATAACAGGCTTGCAGACAGATTGTAAGTGGTGGTTGCTTCACTTAGGTGACATTAGAAACTTTCTGCTTTACTTGATAAAAAAACAGCAATATGCAATGTTCCATTGATAAGGAAGGTATCTCACATTGCTCATATTCAGTGAAATATTCCAAATTCAATACCCACAATGCAGCGATACAAGCTCATCATCTGAAGTGAGCATGTTGAATTCATTTTGTGCAACCCAGCAAATCTAAAAGCTGAAAAATGAATGAATATACTAAAAAAAATAAAAAAAAAAAAAAATTGCCATATGTAGGTCTAGCACTGCAGGTTCTTGGACACACTACAATGGCTTTATCACGAATTGTAAAATATGTATGTGATGTGTGGGGGGGGTAGTTTGGAGCTCATGGAAGATTTCTGGCCTGCTTTTCGTGGTAGCCGACTCTCATGGCACAAGTCTTGATTGATGCAGCAATACAAAATTCTTGACAAGCTGCAAATTCTTTTCTAAGTGAGATTGCCAGGAATTGGGTGAGAGAGAGAGAGGGTCAATAAAACAAATTGGGTTAGTCATCTGCCCATTCAAGCCTTTCATTGATCACTTTCTTCTCACCTGGTATGTAGTCTCTCTCTTCTCTCTTTCCTTTCTCCCTCGATCTCTCTCTCTCTCGTTTTCACTCAAACTCTCCATCTATCTATCTACTTTTTTCAATTTTTTTTTCTTATGTCAAATGTCCCACTCCACAGGATGAGAACATCAAGAAGTCCATGCACGTCTTTGACACAATCTTATGATCAGCGGCGCTGCCCCGCGCACGGAGGGACTGGATGCGATGACAGACAGGGGGGCTAAAAGCACGTGCAAAAAACCAAGTTTCATCCTCACACGCCCATAACGGCTGCCAACATGAGAAAAAATTTATTGGCCATCACAGCGACTGATGGAGAGTTCTCTCAACTTTCCCCATGGCAACAAGGTCTCTTCAAATTTACCGCATCACAACAACAAAAATGGGCCCACAGAATCAACAGCAACAAATTTTGCCTCTCCTATTTTTTTTTTAATGTGACGTGTAAATCTCTCGGGTCAAATAAAATGCAAAGTCAAATTGTATAAGGCATATGTGCTTTCATTCAACGGGAGACAACAATATTGAAATGCTGTTATTCTGGAGTTTTTTATTTTTACTTCATTTCTCTGTTTGTTTTGCATAATAACTTGTGAGATCACTGGCATTTCTTGGAAGAATTTGTTTGTGGGCTTGTCAAAAACAATCTAGTACACAACTATTTTTGCTGCTTCCTTCTCTTCACTATATAAAGTCAGTGCTGATGATTCTCTTGTCAAATCGGCAATGGCGGGTCTGTTTCCTGTTTACATGGGAGCTAGGGTAACAATGGGATGATGTCTGGAAGGTGTTTTAGTTGTTGAAGTTCAGGGTTAAAGGCAAGCTCACACATAGGAAACTTGATCAGAAAATGCATTGTTGTCAATTTAAAGACATAAAATCAAGGTCTGTATTGATTGATGACTTTGCATTTTAAAAATTATTTTAATGGCTTGATATCAAGATGATTTTATCAAAAACTAGTGATTACCATGTTGGCACACAGAGAAATGAAAGAGCAAATATCCTGAAACATCTTAATTTCAAATACAGAACAATGAATCAGTATTAGAGGCAGCAGTGCAAATGCGCATACTGCTAAATTGGCAACAGCAGCAACAAAGATGACATGGAAGAGGAAAATCTGACTGACGGAGTTTTGCCCATAAATTCAAGTTAGAGGGGTTGCGAGGGAGCCAGTTGGAACCTGAATCTGGATTTGTACACATTTGACCTAAAGTGACCTTTTCTTCCTTTACTCTGTGTACAGATCTGTAGCTCTTTGCAGTTTTTTCTACCGCCTTTGCTGTATACAGATACTGCTTCGCCGTGCAAGTATTTCACACGGCAGAGGTATAAAGAAGGTGTAAATTGGGAGAGGGCGGGGAGCAAGAGATATGGGATGCATGCAAGAGTTTCGCTGGTGAATGGTACAAAAACTTAGTAGATATTGGGGAGAATTGTTATAGAATGGGAGCATAGCTAGGCAGTACTTAGAAATTTGCAGTAAGTCAGTATATGGTACGCCAACAGGAGATGACTATTTGTATTTTGATAACAGGTGCTATATCATGTTACGAGGTTTTTCGAGGTTTCAGCTGCTCCGACTGTGTATATTGTATATGTAAAACCAATAACGACAGCAGATTAAGAGAGAACATTTATCGATTGCTCAAAAAATTTAGATGCAAATGTAGTCGACAATTTATTGAGAGGTATACAGTGGTTATATGCTTGTTTCCAATACTCCGTATAAAAAAGTTTAAATCATTGACAATAATCATATACAGTTATTATATACATACATACATACATACCTAAGTGTATCAAGCAATATGGTCTTATCAATGTAAGGGAGAGATATTTGTGAGTACAGCTTTCTATCTTTTGCTGGGAGTTGCTCATTTTAGAATCAAAAGGCAAACAAAATGCTAATAATTGTCATGAAATTAAAAAAAAAGAGAAAAATATGTCCGGTATCATTATTCCTCACACATGTATTCATATGTAGGTTGTGGAGGTCTTCTTTCTCTATTTTGCGGTTATATTTTCTAAAATTCTGCATACTCTTGCAGAAAACAAAGGGGGAGAAAACTCTGACACAGAAATGCCCCGTTGGCACCCTCATCAAAAAAATCATATATCTGCAGTCTCTTCTTCTTTTGAGATATGACGTTGCAGTGATTGCATGGTTACGGCACATGCCAGGAGGGTGCCTAGGTGATGAGTTGATGCAAATATAGAACGCCTGTGAGACTCTTACAGTTCAAATCTTCAGATGGTCCCACAACCCCATTGCTTGCCTCAGGTAGTGCAGTGTTGACTATGGGGTGCCGGTAGTCGTCGATACTTTATTGAGCACAAGAGGCTTGCCATAGTACAATTTAGGATGGAAGGAATACAGAATTTTCAATCTTTATAACTTGTGTGTGTGTTTGGAGAGAGACAAAGAGAACGTTTTTTTTTTTCCTCTTTGAAATGATCAAGATATATATCACTGTTATCATTATTTTCATCTTTTCATTTAAATTTGCATTCCAGTATTGATGTAATTTTTTTTAATGGGTTTATCAGTGTATTTTCCTGTACAGGTATTGTAACGACATCACAAAGGACGTGCACTCTAATGCTGGGGTTAGCTGTAATTTCTTTGACAGCTGGTGGCGTGTGAATCTCTCAGCTTCTAGGCATGTCTCAAACATTTGGGTTTTTTTTTTTTTTCACAAATACTTGCCACAGTTACACAAATGTTTTCTTTTTGGTTTTTGTGGTAATAAGGATTTGATTACAAAGTGCCTTTGGGGATCTCTCTGTGGCTTTATCTATTGCATATATCATATAGCCATGTTAACGAACGTGAACCGATTGATTATATGCCAGCAGAGAAGATACGGATATTTCTTAAGGAGAGGTCTACTGTGTAGAAGGCATATTGGATGTAAATTGACTTCATTTTTTTTTCTCGTGATCAGAGATTGTAAATGCAGCACCATAGGGAGGTGCTTATGTGATCAGCTTTTTATTCGATCTTCTCTGTAGAGTGTGTATTGCTGTTTATTTTTATTTTCTTCCTCCTAGAGTTGGATAGCATTTTAAGTAGTAAATGGATTATATTTTCTTGTACATACATATCTTGAAGAGTTTTTATTATGATTCTGAGCACAGCAGTTATACATGTAGAATGATTGTAGGATTAGGCTATTTTATCGACAAGATTTTAAGAATTATGATATATGAATCTATGGGATGGATAGGAATGAAGAAATTATCATATTATATTCCATGTATTCAGTTTTTGCATTTTTTGCTGTCCCCAACTATCTGGTGATGTTATACTTCCTCCTGTGGATCCATTCACATCCAATAAAAAATGTGACTGTTTACAGTACTTCATCAAGTGTGAACAGGACATCAAGTGTTAATAATTTCTGGGATTCCTTAGCTCAACAAATACTCTGACATCTAATGGATAAACTGAAAAGAAAGCCAACGAGGTTTGACAAAAAATGGAGGGCATTTTGAATAGATGTTTGTAAAGAACAAAACAAAACATGGGGGAGTGTACATTTAAAAAGAAAACAACCTGAAAGTGTAGGTAAATAATTTTAAAGATGGATCAGCAGTGTCATATGTGCCCTTGTTTAGTCACTAAATTTTATCGTTATCAATATCATTATGCAATATGTTTTTAATCATGGAAAAGAAGTTAACTTTTGTAATGTATCTGCTGTGACATATCACCCAACACATGGATTCTTATCAGGCCGACATTACCTCCAATTTTATTTCATATTTGATGTGGATTTCTTTCTCCTTTTTCCAGGTTGTTAATTATTCTGTGGACCTTTTTTTACTTCCGGAATATATTACCCCTTGTAGTGGCAGATTTGGAAATTAATTCCTACCTTAAATCCTATAAATGAAGCTTACTTAAAACATTTAGCCATTCATGTTGAATTATATCTACACCATGCTATAACAGTATCATCTGCCTTATACACAAATAGTGTCTTTCTTAAGGAAAGGGTGATAAAGTTTATCAAATCAATCATAGCTGTGACATGTTTTGTTTTGTCCATTGTTTGCAAATAAGTGGCTCCCCATTTTCCTGTATACCCACAGGTTGAAGGCAAGTATTCTGCTAAGTGCTTATAGAGAACCGCCCCCACCCCCCCCCCCCCCCCCCCCCCCATTTAACATAGGGTATGCATATACTCATTTCCTCCCATTGAAAGCACCCCCTATCCCTGGACTGCCAAATGTCTGAACCCCTCTTTTGTGGGCTTTTTGCAGACTTTTCCTGTTTGGGAGACCCCCCTAAATCCAGAACACTGCTTAATGCACCCCCTATCTCAGGTGAGCCCTCATTCCAACCCCCATCTAAAGACAGACACCCCCCCCCCCCCCCCCCCACACACACACACACACACTCACCTCATCTCAGGTAAAACTACAATTGTATGAGGTATATAACAAAGTGTATAAGAGAGATCTAACAGCTTTGCTTACTGTTATGTTACATCCAACTATCGAGTTGAGGGGAAACTTGGGGCAATGTTTCTACCCTTCAATAAAAAAAAAAAAAAACCTGAATGAGGAATGAGCTTTCAAAACTAGCAGGCATTTGGGGAAATTGATCCTGGGATTTGCCAGATTTTCAAGATATTTCCAAACCCTTGTTTTTGAATTTCTTAGGAGCTCAAAGAGAAAGAGAGAAAAAACACCCATTTTTAAAAGAAATTTCCTGGATAAAAGTTAAATTGTCAGGCCAGATTTTGTCAAGAACCCCTTTACGGGAGATTTAGGGAAACATGCATGCAGTCCCTCCTCCCCTGCAGTTGTTGGGGGGGGGGGGGGGTAAGAGAGACAGAAAAGTAAATGCAGAAAGTATGTTTCTCTATCTCTGTGTTTCAGAAAGGAAATGACATCACAGTTTTTCATCGAATACCTTCAAAGTGTAGCAAAACTCTTATTTTATTAGCCTTGCTTCAAGAAACAGGTAGAAAAATGTGATGACATGTTTGTTTGTTGAATATCACACATAAATTTACCTCATCAATATAATGCCCAAAATGTTGCCCCATTGGTATATGATTTTTGTTTTTTCCAGCATGTAGCAGCAAACTTTTCCTTTGAGTCTTTACAGTGTTTCATCAACATTGAATGCTATACTGGTTTTCCCCATATCTTAGTAAAATAAATAAATATATAAATGATAATTGAATGTCGTATGGGAGATTGCGAATGTTTTTGTTTGTTTCTTAATTAAACCTTTTAATGGCTTTTGCAGTATTCAACAATGTCACTTCACTTATATATAAATGTTAAATCAAAGTTGTTGGGGTTTTTTTTTCGATGCAGAGGTTGTATTCGGGGTTTACATTTGTCGAAACAAAATTGCTTCATTTTGTATAAAAGAATAGGTGTCATGTTATGGCTGGTAAATATAACTTTCGGCAGTGGTTCGATGACATGTAATGTTAGGAAATATTTTAGCATTATTGGCAAGTATGTGTTACCCTCCATTTAAAACATAAACGAAAACATATAGCGCACACTTATGCAAAGGTGTCATATTTGTATGTGACATTACCATGTAATATTTCCCTGCTAAAATGGCGTACAGTCATCCCCATATATTACGTGTAGTTCTGGACATACTTTGCTTGGATCGCAGAGTTTTTCTACTTTGTCTGTTTTTTCAAGTATATCTCACAATGTATCCACAAAGGAGCTTGGTGACACTTTCTTGTTGATTTTGTTTCTTTCATTTTCCTTAAATGTCCAGTATTTTTAGAGCCATATCATGATGCTATTAAAATTCATATCTTCAAACAATATGTGGTGATTTTGCGTATAATGTATTGGAATCTGACGGGATAATATTTTGTGTGTTGTTCCACTTCTGTGGTCATGTTAGCACTTGAATTCCATGTTATTTGAAGGTCAATTATCACTGCCTCATTACTTGGATTTAAGTTGGCTGGTGGACTATAGAAGACAGAGAGGAAGTTCATAAGAGATATGTTCAGACGGTCATCCATAACTTCAAGGATAAGCTCGTAGTTAAGTAGGGGCATCAAGTGTCACATTGTCTCTTTTGTCATAAAATGACAATTTTGTCAGCGAAATAACAATTTCATCACAGAATTGTCATTTGGTGGATATCGCGACGAAAAAGACCATGCAACACTTGTCACCCCATACTTAACTACGAGCTTATCCTTGAAGTTAGCTTATCCTCAAAGTTAAGGATCACTGTCTGAGCGTAACTAATGCCTTTGCTTGGAGAAAAGAATGGAAACTGAAAAAGAAGGGTCATTGTTCTATCATTTGTGTTTGTGCATCATTTGGAGGGCTACCCTTTTCAGGGGTTTGTGTATAACGCATGTGGATTTTAATCACCCGTTTGCTGTAAATACTTCTTACTGTCTCATTCACACATATTTATGTGGCAAAAGAATGTTGCGCCATCCACCATTTTGTGGTGCTCCATTGTGAATGAGGGTATGAGGGGGAAATGGAAAAAAAAAATGCATACAAATTTGTACCAGACATTACAAGACGTAATTTCACAATAAAAACAGACTGGAAACATGCTTTTCTTGACTCTTTTTGTGTGGTTCTGTTTGGTCAAGTTGTTTGAGATCTCTATGAATTTGTTTAGCGCAAGGTCTCCGTCAAACAAGATATATTCACGGCATGAAATTTTAACGAATTGGAGCTGACGGCCTTTTTGGTGGCATGAAATTTTCGCGAATTGCCACTGGCATTCAGTGCAAATAGTGTGGACAAGAACTTTCATGTGCATTGTGATTTTGCAAATCTTGGCTTTCATGAAATTCCCTATATTAAAATGCACCGGAACATTCCTCATTTTACAGTAATGATTCAGCTGTCCCCCAAGGCAGTACATTATGGGGATTCTTGAACAGAATTTGGAGTGACAAAAAAATCTTTTTTTGGTAACATTGATTGTGCTGTAAAGACGAGTTCACAGTCTGCATTATCAATTATATACATTTTCTTAATCTATTGTAATTTGATATTTGAGGTTGAATTCCGCCAGATATCATATCACTTTGACATGCAGTGTACCAGAAGGGAAGTTAATGGACAGTACTGATCTTTCAAGCATGATCTCGGAATGCAAGGACACTGATTTTCTGATACTCTACATGCAAATTCATTCATACATTTTCAACAGTGCTGCAAGCGTGTCACCCCTCCCCCAACCCCTTCAAATGCATAATCTTATACTTCCGTCTTTGGACACACTGAATAAATGAATATTGTGTGCCCTCATCTGCATACATGAACACACACACACATACACACACACACACACACACACACACACACACACACACACACACACACACACACACACACACACACACACACACACACACACACACACACACACACACACACACACACACACACACACAACACAAGCAAAAACATCAAATCACAGACCAATTCATAACTACTGTTGGAATGTTGGAATGATGTCTTTGGTGCAATTCAGCATCATCCTCACATCCCACAAACAAATATCTTATTTTCTTACTTTGCATTAAAGATATTTCAGCCTTCCAGTACCACACACATATACAAACAAACACATCCAGTACATAGTATGTTTACAAAAATATTCCTTTGTATTATCTATGAACAAATCATAAATTTGAACAGCAACGAACCTGCGGCCATGATTCCCATGTGATCATACATACTTAGAAATATGAACACATATCAATGCAATTTGAAATGTGATGCATCATTACAAAAATAGCTGATGGCCTTGGCCAAGACTTGAAGACCTGGATAAGAAGTATGACTCTAAGCATTCTCATCCATGGCTGCCTGTGTGGGAACTTGAATCCTAGTCCTTCTAAAGGAAAAGAAAACAACTCTAATATAATGTGTATGCATGCTTACATTTTTTTTTTTGTTATAGAAAAAACAATTATACCCTTGAAAGTAGGCTCGACCTTAACCTGTTGACGACAAGATGATTTTGCATTAACATGCATTTGCGTTAACATGCATTTCCCATAATGTGCCCGAGTGTACGCGGGACTTTAACGGTTTAAAAGTAATTACTTTAAAGACAATGAAATGAGATGCAAAAGATACTGGCAAGAGTACTGGACATTAAAGAATGACTTTATCAGCATAAGAAAAAAAAATTATACCCCTTCTGCACATTGCACAGAAAATTCTTCTTTTTGAGATGAAATCATATGATGCAAATAAAAGGAAGGATAGCAACATTTCTATTTCTTTATGTAAAAAATCTCTCTAAAAACGGCATTGCAGCATCCATGGCAAGGCTGTTCAACAATTTGAATCTTGAAAGGGATGGTACGAGAGGAAATGACTAATCCACAATGCGTGCAAGTCCCAATGCAGTGTGCATGGAAACATGGCGGCCTGGCGGCTTCAGTTGTTCGTATAGCATGAAATGGGCCAATGAAATATCAACATACAGTACTTCCCATAGAGATCAATGGCATGGAGACAATGTACAGTACCAACAGCAAATTATTGTCCATATATTCGCAAATGTTTGCGCACTTTTGTGCATTGCGCGCATATTCGCGCATCGTAAATTTGCGAATATGCGCGCGTTGCAATGCCCTATGTAGGCCCTACTATATTTCACTTAGGATATCAAGCGCCAATTATTTCTCAATATTCCTGAATATTTGCGAATATTCGCGAATGTGCGATTTGCAAATATTCGGAAATATTCCTGAATGTTCCCATGGAAAATAATTTGCTGTCGGTACTGTATGTATATCCACCTGATGATTTCTCCAACACACTGAATCCTACTGTGCAGCCAGGAAATGTCAATTTTGTAAACCACACTGCAGTATTCTGAGGACTAAAAAGGCATGAGATCTTGATTGAAAAAACAAACAAATAATACTTTTACTATCCTGCAATAGACATATTGTGCAGTAAGACCATTAGGGGAAAACAGTATTTTCCATAAACCTGCAGCATATTTGGCAAAAAAAGTACAAAATGCTAAAAAAAAGCAAAAGTTGGCATCTCTGCACTGCAGATCTACTTGATCTACACTATCTCCCAATCCTGGTCACCACAAGAGTGAAATCCACTCCATGCTCAAGTATACGCTTCAAAAAAAAATTTTGGATAAAAGTAAAGCAGACAAAAACAGTGGAATTTCAGTCAAAACAGGGAGAAACTAGAAATATCACTTAAGGTGATTAATACCCCCGCCCCGTGATGACAGTCTTACCCAAGGAATGATCTTTCCTTGATCTTCTGCCATTTTAATGCCGTTACCATGGCAACGCAGTTTCCGACACGTCCGAAAAATATGTCTTGCACATCTTCCCACCAAGACTATTGTGTGTGCCACATTTCATAAGCTTTTGTCAAAAACTGAGGAAGTAGTTCAATCCACAAGATCTTTCCTTGATCTTCCGCCATTAATATGCCGTTACCATGGCAACGCAGCTTCCGACACGTCCGAAAAATATGTCTTCCACATCTTCCCACCAAGATCAAGGTGTGTGCCACATTTCATAAGCTTTGGTCAAAAAACTGAGGAAGTAGTTAAATCCGCAAGATCTTTCCTTGATCTTCTGCCATTAATATGCCGTTACCATGGCAACGTACTTTCGGGTACCGTCGAAAAATGCGTCTTGCACATCTACAACCAAAGGCACACATCTGTACCAAGTTTCATGGAAATTGGGCAAAAACTGAGGAAGTAGTTTGCAACACAAAATTTTCCATCATTTTGGCTCATAATATGTGAGCTGTTACCATGGCAACATACTTTTTGTCACTGTCAAGAAATGTGTCATGCTGACCTATATCCTAAGACAAACATTCAATATGAATTCCATGAGAATTGGAAGAACACTGATGAAGCAGTCATGCCATGAAGCATTTTGCCCTATATTTTACCAATAACATGCTGTTACCATGGCAACGCACTTTTTGCCACTGCGGAAATATGTGTCTTGCACATTAACATATTCAGATGAACATCTGTACCTAATTTCATAAAAATTGATCAAAAACTGTGGGAGGAGTTCGCGACGCAAGATTTGTACCCATTTTTGCCCATAATATGCCGTTACCATGGCAACATACTTTTGGGTACTGTCAAAAAATACGTCTTGCACATCTACAACCCAAGGCACACATCTGTGCCAAGTTTTATGGGAATCGGTTGAAAACTGAGGAAGTAGTTCGCGACGCAAGATTTGCAACGGACCGACCGCCCGACCGCCCGACCGACCGCCCGACCGACCGCTGATTCCTATATACCCCCTTCAAACTTCGTTTGGCGGGGGTATAATAAAGATAGACAGCTAGAGAATTTCAATGAATCATATGCCTTTTCCTTGAACAGGTAATATCTTCACTAATTTTCTGTGTTGACACATTTTCTAGAAAACGAAATTATACTGTTCATATCAAAATACTTGATGCAACTAAAGAGCAATGATGACTGTGTACAGAGAGTTGATTATGTTTGAATGAATCATCAATAAAAATCAGGATTTTTATCAGGCTTTAATGGACACATTGACAAAAGGGTTGTGATGTGATGACATCATTACTTTGTCTGATCTAAAGTGAAAACATAGTTCTGGAAAGGGTATGAGAACCTTTACCATTTCATATTGCACTGTATCATTAATTGAGTTTATTTATGTTCATTTGCTTCAATTTATATTTCCGTAATCAATTTGTCCCATTACCAGTGGGTGTAGATTTTCATAAGTCTCATAAAGTAGTATCACATTGCATGCATTTCATTATTATATCATACTATAGTTTCACATTGCTATGATCTTTGTGCAATACTGTGCTTCGTTTTTTCTTCTTCTTTTGTTTGCCATTCTGAGTATAATTCCTAATGTATTATTTCCTTATTTATTATAATTTATCAGTGTCACAATAGTATTTCATCGCATGCATTTTACGTATTTTACATATGTTATTAGTTCACATTATTATGATCCTTGTGCAATACATTTCTTTGAATTCACCTGCCATCATATGATTTCTTCCGATTTGACTCTGCAACAAAAATCAACGTTTCCCATCTACACTTCCTTTTTATCTGGCAAATTATGATATGAAATACTGACTAATTGTTTTTTACATGATAATAAGCATGCTTTTAAAAACTGACATTATATTTCATTTGTATAAGTTCGAATAAGTATCTGCTTTTAATGTTTTGCATGCTATATTGTTTTTTTTTTGTGTTACTGTTCAAAGTTCATTTTAATAATTATCACTAGATGTTAGTGTTGATTAACATTAGTATTATTATTTTTCTATAAAAATCAAACGAATTATATCATTGACGCTTATAATATATTTCGAATGCTGATTGACTAATTGCATGATTTTTTACTGTTTACTTGGCAGTTTAACTTATCCAATCTGATATTTCACATCTTTTGAGTCAACGTACGTTTCAACCAACATTAATTTTTTTTTTGACGCCTCACTTACCCGATATCCATTATTTTTTTTTTTGTCTTTGTGAATGTATTTTGTATGTATGTACGCTGTATGTTTTTTTTTTATTTTTAGTCGCTTTTATGTTGTATATTATATCATTATTTATGTTTATTATACAGTTGCAATAGGGTGCACCTTACCCGGCAAGCGTTTGCTTCTTATAGGTGTTACCCAAATGAATCCTTGTAATATTTACCTTGTTTTGATATCCGAAATAAATGTGAATTGAATTGAATTGAATATTTGCACCATTTCATATTATTTGTCAGATCCTTGAAGTTATCCAGATTTTAGGAGCTTGCATCATTTCATATTTGCTAGCAATATATCAAAAGAGGCTACCAAGAAACTTACCTGGCTGACATGATTTGCCGGGAGGATGAGTTGTTTTGGAGTATTTTGAGATCAAAAGTAAAAGTTGGTATACCGACTTTTATTCCAAAAGGATCCAGGTTATCTCGGTCTCAGGGACAACTCAGCCCTATTTCAGACAATTTATACGCAGTTCATGATTTCCATATTTCTATACACAGGTGCACGTTCATTTTGTATGCGCCCAAAGAGGTTCTTTGATGCACGCGTTGTATCAACTCGGCCTGTAACTGTGACCAGCCAGAACGCGAAGCGCTCCCATAGCACAACAGTGCATAATCCAGAGGGACAACTCGGCCTCGCTTTGACAGCGGGGCCGAGTTGTCCCCAAGTCCGAGTTAGCCTTCCCTGATTGGGTAAGTTCTGAGATGTGAACCTTTTTGGTTAATATTTCACATTTTCATCGTTATCCAACGAATATTTTCGTTATCCAACGCTATTCCACAAATTTCTTAGGCGTACATGTACATTTTGGAGCGAAATTTGACAGTTTTGCAGGTGTACCAGAACTATTTTTTACCTTTAATGAGACTGTGACTTATCTCACTGCTTTGCAAAAACATGGTAAACTTTAAAAGAAGTGTTGTGTATTCTTTTTAATGTTTTACCTGATCTCAATGAAATGTCTACCATCCTGCTAAAACATGGTAAAAGAAGTGTTGTGTTTTCTTTTTAATGCTACGCCTGATCTCAATAAAAAGTCTATCATCATGCTAACTGGAGTTTACTCTGCTAACAAAAGGAAATTGTGAGACTCAGAGAAGAGCTGCCTCTGAAACTTTTCCCACCATCCCCAAAGTTTGCAGTGGAGCAAGAATGGCTTAATACTGTACTTGGTTGGCAAAAACTGTGCCCACTCAACATAATGTTCAAGTGACTGACTGTGAGTCATTGAATGACACTGATTTTGAAATTGACCAACAGGGTATCAAATGCACAGGACTGAACAGCTAGTTTTGCCTGTGTATCAGTAGCAATAGGTTATAATCACTGCTACAATATGTAACCCATCATATAATTCACTTATAATGTACGTGTAGGAGAGACCAGTAGAGACTCTTGCAATTAACACTATTACTTGCTTTCAAAGCATTGTCAGTTTTTCTTAAGAATTTGCCAAGATTGGGGGGGGGGGGGGGGAAGCAATCAGTAAAATAGAATCCACAAGGCAAGGCTTACAGTGCTACTCTTCATGTAAAACATTGCATAATGCTCCAGAGAGTGTTTGGTACCAATTAGAGCATGAAGGAATGACTTCCCTGTACCGCCACAGAAGGGATGGAGCCTTGGATGAGGGTCTCTGCAACCTGTCCCGAAGTCTGGTGATGCTGGTGGGCATGGTGGTGGTTGGTCCCACTGTGGACATGGTGCTGGGTGGTCAGCTGCAGTGGGGCCGACTGTGAGTTCATCTGGGCCTGGATCTGCGCCTGGGCCTCCGCCTGGACCTGGGCCAGGGCCTGGGTGGTGTTGAGGGTGAGCAGGGCATCGGGGTTGGGCGAGGGCTGCTGGAGCTGGGTCTGGGGAGGCGGCGGCGGGGGACTCTGGCTCTGGGTCAGTGTTCCTGTGGCCAGGTTGACCAGGCTGATGTCGATGCTCCCGCTGGCTCCAGCCACTCCGGCCAGATCTTGCAGGCTGGTGGAGGCAACATGGAGCTGGATGGGGACAGTGGGAGTCCTCTGGGCCAGCTGCAAGGCGTCGGTCTCCTGCGTCTGTGTGGACATGGTGGCTGCTACCATGGTGAGGGCATCACTGGTGGCGGTAATGGTTGGGGTGTGGGTCTCGCCAGCAGGAGTCAGCAGGCGCATCAGAAGCCTCGGGTTCTGGGGAGCTTCCTCAACCACCATAGCCTGTTTGGGCTTCATACTGTATATCAAAGTGAAGTATGAAGAAACAAAATTGCTGCTTTTTTTTTAGGAAGTTTTAATACATACAGTTGGTTCTTCTTTCAGGAAAAATGCCACAGTTCAGTAACTTATCCTAATCTCTAAACTTTCAATCATGATTATCATGGTTCTTACTTTTTTCAATAACTTTTCAAGGATTACCAGCTCAAAACAAAAATCAGTTAGGCTTACTCTTTGTTTTGTTAATATTGAAACAAAGGTGTACGTGGCTTGTTGCAGAAAAACAAATTGTCTCTTTAAAGTATCTCATAACTCTACTACATATAAGTACAATAATTGTGAAGTCATGAAGAACCTCACATAATCATGCTGCGGCACATTGAGGCTATAGATGAGAAAAACAAAGGACACACTGATCCCTACCTTACATGCGTCTTTTCATGTGTTTTGAGGCTGCTAAGGTGACGGAAGTTTGCATCGCAGCTCTTGCAGCTGTATGGAAACTCCCCGCTGTGAATTCTCTCATGGCTCCTGAGATTTTCTTTGCGGTTGAACTGCGCACCGCACTGATCACACTGGAATGGTTTCTTGTTGGTGTGGATCATCATGTGCCTGTTAAGATGGCCACTGCGCTTGAAGGTGGCACCACACTGCTCGCAGGCATGCGGTTTCTTATCGTTGTGGATGAGCATGTGAGTCTTGAGGTCGTTGGTCGTCTTGAACTTGGTGAGGCACACTCCGCACGCATACGGCTTATCGGAGCTGTGGACCCGCCTGTGGCTGCGTAGGTCGCTCTTGCGCTTGAACATGGCACCACAGGCCTCACACTGGAAGGGCCTGTCCTGGCTGTGAGTCACCTCGTGACTCTTGAGGTAGACGAGCACACGGAACCGCTTCCCACAGATGTCACAGGCATAGGGCTCTTCATCCTTGTGGTAGGAGAGGATGTGACGTTTGAGATTGATTGACTGGATAAACCGAGCCTGACAGATCTCACATTCATAGGGCTTCTCCCCCGTGTGTGTCCGGACATGGATTTTCAGCGCTGAGCTATAGTGGCAGTTCTTTCCACAGAAGGGGCACGTGTAGCATTTGGATCGCTCGGCTACCTTTCGTCGGGGCTTTCGGTGCTCCTCTCGGTGCTTCTGGAGCTCATCCGGGTGTCTGAACATCTTTTTGCAAGTGGCGCACTTAGCATGTTCCTGCGTGTAGTGCGTCTGGAGTTCGCGGTATCTCGGAAAGACCAGCTCACAAAATTTGCATGAGTATTCAGGCTTCGATCGAGCTGCAACACCTATAGCTTCCCTCTTTGCCTTCAACGCTCGTTGTCTCATGGCCGACACCCTCTGCGAGGGGGCTCTGGGTTCCGGGTGCTTTCGAGTCCTGCGAGGTCTGTGCACCACAGCCTTCAGAGCAGCTTTGGTTTCCACCTTGCGCGGTGAAGAGGCCTGGCTGGTCTCCGCCTGTGAGTGGTACCTCGCCTGTCTTGCAGGTCTGAGGGGTTGCTTCCTCTGAGGCGACCTCCTGACCGGTTTCTCAGTGGCAGGTTGATTTTCAGCCTCACTGCCACTCTCAGCAGGCTCGGGACCAAAGTCATTGTCATCTGAAGACTGCTCTTTTTCAGGTGCTCCTTGATCTTCTGAGAATGAAAAACAGAAACATTGTATTGTCTACAATTTCTGCCTATAGATCTGCTGACATAGCTCTGTCACATGCCATTAGCAATTTATAACAAATAATTTTTACATAATTGTATCTACAGGAATTTTTTTTTTATTTACTTATCGGGATAAAAAAAAAATATTTATTATTATTCTGATTTTGATTAATTGAACTGATTTGTTTTAAGAGACTGCTAAGGAAGCACTGAATGCAATAACCAAGCAATCATGAGGCCAACTCACCGAACTCTAGTACAATGGAATGGGCGTAACGCATAGTGCACTGAAGGTGGCATTCGCCATTTTGAGACTTCCATGCCAAAAAGCAAGCATGCTGGCTCAACTCACTAAATATATTGTTTATGTGGTGTAGACTAGAGTATAGAAGCAGACACAGCGAATTTTTGAGTAGGGGAGAATGTGAGGGAAGTTTGGGAATCACAGTGGTAGGAGTTGGAGTCTCAAAATGGCGGCGGTGGCTTAATTCATACATGCACATCAATGCACACTGATGCGCAACAAGCTCAAATCATGCAGCGTCCCTTCCATAATAGAGTGAAGGACAAGGCAATGATGATAAAGTGCCTTTCCTACAGGCACAACCACTGCAACAAGGGGACTCGAACCAGGGACTTCATGATTGATTGAAAGTGCATGGTCTTATTCACTTAACCACACTGTAAACTATGAACTCATTTTGAAAGCATTAACATTAAATGTAATTTAAGATTTCTTTAAAGAACAAAAACAAAATAAAAACAAAAACAACAAGCAATGTAAGCTTTGCAACAAACTTGCACAATATCAAATGAATGAAAAGAAAGTGTGAATGATGCTGGTTTAAATTGAAACATCAGTTTTCACTCATAGCAAATTCCCAATCACATTGTCTGTCATGAACATTCTACCCAATTTACAATGCAAGAAATGTCACTTGGTGTTATATTTCTGCATTATCATATCTGTTAGAAATCACATTTGATATTTCCTATCCAACTGATGCACAGGACAACTGTAATGAATATGGAAATAGTGGCATCTGGCTGAATAAAGGCAACAGGAAGCATAACAAAATATAAGAATACAAAAGAAAAGAAAAGGCAAGTTGTTGTTTAAAAAAAAGCATAATCACAATCTCACCATGATATGACTGAGAAAGCAGTATCAGCCGCTCACACATGACGTGGTTGGCCTTGTGCTTGATGTCTGCCAGAGCAAATTTCTCAGCTATGGCAATGATGTCCACACAGTTGTCGGAGTTTGTCTGCGACTTCAGGTACTCCTTGGCCGCCTCTTTGACAGAATGCACCTTCAGCGTGATGCCGACATGCAGCCAGTCCTCCACATTCTGCATGGTGAGGCAGAGTTTGCCTGAGTAGGCAAACTCCAGGAAGCTCCGGAATGACCCAGCGGTGAGCTGCGAAAGGTGGACGGTTTTCCCTGGCAGCGACAACTCGCCTTCCGCCAACTCCTTCCCCGGCTGGGCGGTGAGACTGTACACTTCTCGGAAGTACTCACTGCACGCCATCAGAACGGCAATGTGCGCGTGGAACTGCTCGTCCTCGATGACGATGGTGGTGTCGCACAGGCCGGGGTGGTGGCGCCAGCACTGGCTCAACATGTTCAGGGCAAGTTGGGCATGGCGGGTCACATGGTACTCCTTGCCACCACTGTCAGTCTCTGTCACCAACAGCTCAGGCGATGCTGTCTTTCTAGGTGTCCTCCGGCGTGGCATTCCAAAAGGCAAGGTCCTTTAATTTAGTATAAAATTTATACCAGCTGGAGAAGTTTGAAAGAATATTGTGAAGTGAAGTCTATTAGCCCATTTATCTGTGATTGATGCCATTTCATTTTAACAGCACTTTTAAGATGTTAAACTGACAGAGTAGGGCATACATGTACATGTAAATGACAAAAGCTCTTGTGTACCACCTTCAAATTAAGTCAACTTCATGTTAATCGGAAATAGTAAGCTTAGAATCCAAGACTAAGGCTTACATGTATGTGATACATTTCAGCATAGTTCACACTCTCATGAAAGAGACAGACATCATACCAAAATGGGATAAAAAGAATTCCATGATTCTCTCACGTTACCTGTAAGTTTGAACTACGACAATGTACATTGTACCATTCTGTAAATTGCTAACAAACATGGGGTGGTATATCAGTCAAAACAGTGAAAGTTTCCTTAAAACCAAAGGGGAAAATGCCAAAGAAAT
The DNA here is from genome assembly GCF_040938485.1 of Diadema antillarum. Taxonomy (NCBI): domain Eukaryota; kingdom Metazoa; phylum Echinodermata; class Echinoidea; order Diadematoida; family Diadematidae; genus Diadema; species Diadema antillarum. The sequence continues at coordinate 442,127 of NW_027270942.1, read as the reverse complement.
TTAAAGTGATGTACTTTCACTGCACCAGATCAGTAATATTACATATTGTGTAAAGTGGGGGGTGAGTTGATGAATTACAATGTAGGTAATCATCTGTTTTAAACTCTCCCATCTATTGGTTTGAACAGGTGAAAATATTCTATGTTTCAGATGTCATATCTGAGGTCATGCATAGACATCTAAGAAGTTTCTCCTTTAAAATTTTGTCTGCAATAAATACTTCTGATTTTATGACTAGACATTACAATTTGATTAGCAAATCAAATTACTAAAAAGAAAAGAGAGAAATTCAGTTCTTTAAAATCTCATGGAAATCTCTTATAATCTCACATAATGTTCAAACAGAAACTTTCACAAAGATTTGATCAGCACCAGATTTTTTTTTCCTTTTTCACTTACAACCCTAGGAGCATAATTGATATACATACAGCACATTATCAATTATACTCCTTCTAGGGTTGTAAGTGAAAAAGGAAAAGAAAAATCAGGTGCTGATTAAATCTTTGTGAAAGTTTTTGTTTTATCATTATGTATGTACCTTACCTTCCTGGACATTTTTTTCATTAAAAAAAAAAGAAAAAAAGATCTTAGATGAATTTCATTTAAAGTATATAGGAATGAGTGTGCAATAAGCGTTTGTAGTAGAAAAATCATAAGTACCGTATATTAATTCATGTTATCTTACAATTTCATGATAGAGCAAGCTCCATATTGAGCCTACCTACTGTGTACATGTGGATATATCCTTGGATTACTATACTGTAGGCCTCCACAACTGTGTATGAACATTAACATTAACTGAGGTACATGTCCAAATAATGACAATGATACTTATGATAATAATGATAATCAAGAAAAGCACTTGGAGAGCACAGACCTCCACCAAGCAGCTCATTGTCACCCATATACACGCATGCTGAATTTTGTCCAATTTCCAAATATAGCAGCCTTTTGTTTACGTCATCAGCTTGCAGCTATGTGGTGCCTCACCCAAGCAGAGCATATGCGCTTCAGAGCGCGTATGCAAACCTCACATATGCGCAGCTTGAACTACTGTACGGAAATTCATTGACCTACTTGGCAAAAGATAAAAAAATCCTTCAAAAATCCATAAAGATTCCTGGATCAATAACAAAGTTCTAATCCTACATCTGTTCCTTACAGGTGTCATTATCAATTTTTCCTACAAGTTTCATTCAAATCCAATCATACCTTTTTGAGTTGTTCGGCAAACATACAAACCAACCAACCAACGCCACTGAATTAAAAACATATCCTCCTTCCCTGGCGGAGGTAATAGTACAATAACGATATAATAATAATAATAATAATATCATTATTATCATTACTATCATCATTAAAAGCTCAATAAATCGGTTTTGAAACAGCTAAAATATATATTTTTTTAAAAGTAAAACAGAGTGGTCCTGATAAAAGGTGGGTCCTGGCCACCTTTTATCATTGAATATCTCAGCCATTTCAAAACCAACTTTCATCCAATAAACTTCAAATTCCTCTTTAAGAATCAAGCTCTTTTATTAAGAGATTTCTCATTATCTCATGAAAAGTTGGAAACCTGAAGCCCCATCTCAACCAAAACTAAACCATCAATATAAAGCTTCCTTAACATTAGGAAAGTTGCAGAACAGCCTAGTGCCAAATCAGCAAAATGTGTGAAATATAAAAATGGCAAACAGCTGAAGGTTCAAGAAAATTAAATTGTTGCTGTGGTCTTCTTGTCTTACAATATTACTCTCTACAAATTTTTGTATAAGTTCAGTCACCATGCATCAGCAAAAGCAGGCTGCCCAAGTTTTTACAGCGACTGGGCTGTGTATAGGCCTACAGTATAGTTACTTTAATAGCTAGAGACCACAAGATGCCATATAATATTCAAAAAGGCATGAAGTTATGAACAACTCAACTGACCATACAATAGGCACCTACTCATGATTTTACACTAAAGTCTCATGTTAGGTAGGGCCTACCCTAGAGCTCTAGTCTGTTGTATTATGGCTAAAATTGACACTAGACAGATTTTGATAACTACATGTAAATTGATGCTAGTCTAGATCACACGTTTGAAGTTCAATAGAACCCTACATCATTCATGTGCGATTTTGTAACCATTTGACACTTGGCTTCATAGAATATGTAATTTTACTTTCGGGTATTTCTATTTTGAATCTTTCTTTCTGTGAGGGTATTGTACATGTTCAAGCTCATGAGGTGGCATGAAATAAGACAACTTTGAATCTACCCACTACCCAGTGTGACCAGCAAAAAACATGGGATTATGTTTGAAGCGGCCTAAAATTATGGTAATGAAATTATGCCATGAAATTATGTCACATTTTGTCAACCAATTGTGGTGCCTCACCAGCTGACAAGCAAAAAAAAAAAAAAGTCCTAACGTTAAAATTCTACTCTTCCAACTGAACTGTGGTGCTCAATCGCCAAAACAAAACAAAAACTGCAAAAACACGTCTTCAAGACTTTTTATTGACAATTTCGTCCAAAAATCAGCTCACAAACTAACAAATAAAGCAACCAAAGAAAGAGGTAGAGGTACCAATAATAATTATATACTGGTACCATTCATTGGCATATTATAGAAAAAGATCTAGACTACATTCTACCTATAGGTAAGGCCTACACAAAACGCCTGGAGATTTCCTTTGAAGTTTCTGTAGCAATTATGCTAGAATTATGCTAAAAACAGCCAAATTATGCCTAGCATAATACTAGATGCTAAAACGTCCAAAATTATGTCAGAAAGCATAATTATGCCAACTCTAGCAACATAGAATCTCCCCAATTTAACTGCTGCATGCTGCCGCCTTGCACAATAAACGTGCACACATGTGTCGCATCATGTACTGTATACAAACAACAAGGGATGTACTACATCTGTGCGATTTCCCGCTTATAACAGTGTCAATCGTCCACCTGTATTTGTCGAGCATTTACGATTACTTTCTATGCTAAAACAATGAGTCTACCTCATTCAATACATCCTGGTATTCAAGATACGCGTTTTCTGAGGTCAAGAGGATTACTCTGCGTTTTAAATATATTTATTTCCATATTTTACTTACCTCTAAATTGTGGGCGCCGGTGCAAGTTTGAAGAAATCCCTGTGAGAGGAGGTACTAGCATGCAGCTATTGCATTTCGCTACGGCCGGTAGAGCATTATGCCGACTCGATATAACCTACATACTTACTAATGGTAGGGTTCGTCTTGTCTGGAGAAGCAGCGAAATACTCTTGGAGCAGCAGGCGTCTTGCGTGCGTGTGTGTGGTGTGTGTAGAGCAAATGAACGTTGGACTCCGATGGCCACCGTACCACCAACCCTTCGCCACCACATCACACCCCACCGGTAACCCCCGTATCACTACATGCATATTATAGAAGCTCGTGCTGTAATCGAGATCACCAACAGTAATAGTTTCGCAACATAGATCCATGACCGTAAAAGCAGCTGAGCCCAGGAAACCTGACCACTGCACTGCTACCTGGGGTAAGAATGTCGTATTTCTGGTGAATGTGCGTTACATGTGAGATTCACCCTTATCTACTGAGCAGGTTACTAGCAGTCCCTGAATCTGCCTTAGATGATGTAGATCTAGCTGAAGTTACTGTTGTTGGTATCTACCAAGTGTGAGTCCATCTAAACTGGAGCTGGAGCTGCAACATTGATTGGTACGTAACCCCGGGGAACTCCGGGAGCTGCCAGTAACCAGTGCAGCATGCAGTGCAGTGCAGTGCCTGTGGGGTCATGGGGCTGTCCACAGCGCATGGCGACGCGTTCGGTCGGGCGGGTGGGATCTGCAGGACTGCAGTTTGTAGCCAGGCAGGCCAATAAATGAATAAATAAATAGGCCTAAATGAATCGATAAATAAAATTCCTGGCATACTCGTGAAATAGGCCCCACCACTGCGTATCCGTACAAATACTACGGCGGCTCGCCTGTTTATACTCGTGAATTCAGCCCCACCGTGTGGCGTTCATCGGTAGATAAGCACGGCGGTGGGGCTTTCTTCCACAGTATAATACTCGTGAATACGGCCCCACCAAACGGGGTTTACGCGAGATACATACGGCGGTGGGGCCGATTTCCACAGCATAGCATCGCACGGGTGCACGCGCACTGCGGTGGGGCCTATTTCACGATTTTGCCAAATTCCTTGTGAATTTGAATAGACAGCAAGGATCTAGTTGTGGGAGATTGCATGGATCCAAAATCTAGAGTGAAGAGGTCTATACCAGTTCGGGAAACCCACTCACAAGGGGGGCCCCTCCTTATAAGTAACCCGTCCCCCTTATAAGTAACCCCGTCCCCCTTATAAGTAACCCCCGGGGCACCCCTTATAAGGAGTCTCCACGCTTTTTTGCAATGCAACGCGAAAATGAAAGGACTGCGGCAATTCGCTTGATTATGTCCATAAAGCTTGACAAGTTTCCTAGTTACTCACGAAATTTGAGCAAAATCGGTTTGAGGCATCATATCTAAAATCATGGATTTAAATGCGATGTCAAACGACCCATGCGAATGTTGAAATGCGAGCGATTACTGGCGTGAGTGTCGCCAGGCGCGGCGGCGCGGCAATGCTTGAGTGCAGACATGGCGACTGAGTACCGTACTCAGTCGCCACGTCTGCACTCAAGCATTGCCGCGCCGCCGCGCCTGGCGACACTCACGCCAGTAATCGCTCGCATTTCAGCATTCGCATGGGTCGTTTGACATCGCATTTAAATCCATGATTTTAGATATGATGCCTCAAACCGATTTTGCTCAAATTTCGTGAGTAACTAGGAAACTTGTCAAGCTTTATGGACATAATCAAGCGAATTGCCGCAGTCCTTTCATTTTCGCGTTGCATTGCAAAAAAGCGTGGAGACTCCTTATAAGGGGTGCCCCGGGGGTTACTTATAAGGGGGACGGGGTTACTTATAAGGGGGACGGGTTACTTATAAGGAGGGGCCCCCCTTGTGAGTGGGTTTCCCGAACTGATACTATTAATTAATGGAGAGCGATGGTGTGGTGGCATATTCCTACTGCAGAATACCCCACCACTCTTCTCAAGCTTCTTTTTTTTCTTTTTGTATGATGAGATGGTTGGTCGGCAATCATGCACTTTACAGCCCTAACATAACACTAGTAACAGTTAGATATTTATATTATTGATGCGAGGTTTTACCCCAATTGAGCAGTGCATGCGAATTTGAGTACCTATCACTCTTGACCGACAAGTACAGTGTATGTCTAATTCCGCGAAAAACTTCTCATTTATAATAATGACATTTGCTGGGTCAGTTTTTCGCTTCTTTAGACAGACACCATTGACAATCGGGCATTGATACATACGCTATTGCAACGGTTTGAACCGTTCTGGTTCAACGCAACTTCGACCCAGTTCCCCCTGCTTAAAAATGGTTATTATTATTTTTTCCAGCTTGGTTTTCAAACCAATCTGGAAAAAAATATATACAGGATTAATCAGTCAACATTTTGACTCGCCTCTTCCACTGTTTCCTCCTGTTTTCTGGTTGTTTTCCTCCACTTCTTCGCAGCGCTCCCCAATTCATCGCCGCCTTTGTTTGAAAAATGACCGCACGAACGTCTACGGCAAGCCAAATGCTTCATACAATCACTATATCGGTACACAGTAAGTTGTTCGAGCGCTAAATTCAACTTTGTAATATTGTGAATGAGCAAAGTTCACAATATTACGAAGTTAAATTTAGCGCTCGAACAACTTACTAGTACTTTAGTCAATAAACGTAAGTGATTCAGCTGATTTCAGCTGCATACCTGGTATTTCCTTAATTCCTTAACCCTGTATGCAGCACTTGGTATATCATATGGGGAAGTCTCTGCAGCTTACCAACGAACCAACGGACCTATTTTTGTACATTAAGATATGAACTCCCTGCCCATAATCTCCGCGTTCACATTGGTCCCCACGACGCGGAGACAGCCACAAGAGATCTTATCTTGTTTACGACTGACTGTTCACATTGGTACCTCATCTGTCCCCGAGCTGTGGGGGCATTTTGGGGCTTGGAGCGAGCTCTGCCACTTGAATCCAGGCATAGCGCATGCGCACATTTGATGACCACAGCTGGACGCTATCAATTGCGCCCCAAGGTCACTCTCCCCTCCAAATCTTGTCCCCGTACCCCACTTGCTTCGCGGGGACGAGGGGACAAGTCCCAGCGAGCGTTCACATTATGGTTTTGGAGGAGAAAGTCCCACAGCTCAGGACTTTCCCCGCGTTGCGGGGACCAATGTGAACGCGGGGACAATGATACAACCCTACACTACCGTGACCTTGCTTGCTATAAACGCATGGATGGGGGGGGGGGGGGGGCACCTTGGGGGGCTATTTCACAATATTGCCAAACTCTGGCCAACAAACCAAAGAGCCTATAGATGTGGATTCTATGGCCATACCTTTTACCATATAGATACAACTCCAGCCCTATACTACCAAGAAGGTTCGAGAGATGGAATTACAAAGTACTGACTACAGTAATTCAATCAGCTGTCAGTTTTCTATGGATGGACAAAAGAATTCCACAGGTGCATTTGTGCCTTTGATGTTCGATGCTTGAAGCCGCCATCTCTCTTCAGGAGCAATCTGAAGATTCATTTTTAACACTATCGGGTATATGCTGCTCGTCTATATATCAAATGCAATGAAATTTCACCCACAATGATAAAGCATATAAAACAAAAGTCAATTCTGTTTGAAAATATGTGCAAAAATGTAAATCTGAGCTGTATTTTGTGAAAGTGTTTGAAATTTTGCCCTCACGGAAAGCTGGTTTTATCACTTTTCTCCTTATTTCCGCCAAATGAAACTGATATTGATATGGTATCATCTGCAAGTATAGTTCTTTATAAATTAATATGTCAGATTAATTAGCATACAGACACGTACAGTCGAGTAATTTTGCTATCTATTTCAGCAATATTTGAGCAATTTCTATTCGTGCACCCCCGTGCCTTTACCATTGTCTACCGCCCATCGTTTGTACTTAGGAATAGCGAAAGGTAATTACCATCACAAAGACATCTTCCTTGGAAAGTGGCTGGTGATTATGCAATGAGACACGAGTCAATTGTCTTCGCATCTGAGTGGCAGATCCAGTTTGACACATACTTGAAATATTTTTGAGTGGCGGCTTCGAGCATGGGATCAAAGCGAGTAAGACTGTTGTGACTCCATTTCTCGAACCTCCTTGATACTACCTATTGTAATACACAGCCCTATCGCTGCACACACGTAGATCGTTGGCTGACCAACCGGCAATCATGCACTTTATGGCCCTATACATTCTCGGTACCTCATTCCCCATATGCTAAGGTGATATCCCAGGAACCACCATGCACTGAGCAGCAGGCGAGCTTCTCTTGCTGTATGGAACACCGTGTGACAAGTGATAAGGTCACTAAAGCCTGCCTGACACATACAATGTAGCCACTGTGATTTTGACACATCAAACACTGCTATAACGCGTACCTATGCTCTCCGCTGTGGGATTATCAAACTTTACAATTACAATGTTGCATCACAGAAAATTGTCATGATCATGGTGCAGAGTGTGAGGAATATTTTTGAACATCCTAGCAAGTCACAACAATCAGTAGATTTCTAAATATTTCTACATCTCCTTCATCCATCTGCCACCGCCACCACATCGCAATTTTTGTAACCACCTGCGCAGACGAGGCTTGTGTGTGTGTGTGTGTGCGTGTGCGTGCATGTAGTGGCTGCCCGTGAATCGGGATTTTTTCCCCCATTATTTCACAATAATTTTGCTCAAGGACAGTGGACATATATGCCCCTACAGCTGCAATAGATTAATTAGTGATCCCTGCTCAAGATATAATGCAGTATCCCTCCATTTATTAATTTAAAATCATGAATGAAGGATGAAAGTTTACCACTGCTGCGTTTTGTTGTGTGTCATCACGCACAGCACCCTTCCCTGTCAGCTGTCTCTGCTCAAACACGCCGCACAGGGAAGGCCATTAGAGCAATGGAGTGGCGTACCACAAGTGCTTTCATTCAGAATATTATGCACACACACACACACTGCATCCCAACCATCGATATAATCTCAATGCGAAATCCCACACACATGAACACACAACACAGTACCAGGAAACGAACCCCGGGCCCGGGCGCTCCTTGTAAAGTTGTATACAGTTATGGACTGTGGTTCGGCGTTCGGGCTGTGTTTCGCAAATTACCAGGAAACATGCTGTCTAAGCCACGGTGCCTGAGAGATAGTTGACCGACAAGTATGTCTAATTCCGCGAAAAACTTCTCATTTATAATAATGACATTTGCTGGGTCAGTTTTTCACTTCTTTAGACACACACCATTGATACATACGCTATTGCGACGGTTTGAACCGTTCTGGTTCAACGCAACTTCGACCCAGTTTCCTACTATGGTGTACTATTAGGGTTTAGTCGCCTTCCGTGTTCCTGAATGATATGGACCAGTAGCTTCATTCAAATTGGATGTGACACATATTTTGCATTATATTTTCATGAAAAATTTTTGTGTGTTTATGAATGAAAGGCATTATATAAAGTGTCCAACTGTTAATGTATTCAAGATGTCAATGTTGTGCTTCAAATACTGTGAAACGAATGTTTGCATGCATTTTAATTTTGCGAATTTCGCGAGAGCCGAGTTTCGCGAAATTAAAATGCATGATAAAGGTCTTGTGCATTAAACTATAGAGGCAACTCGCAAAAATTTCATACTGCAAATAAGGCTGTTGGCTCCCATTCTCGAAAATTTCATGCCGCAAAAATATTGTTGTTTTACAATAGTCATGAGTCCTAGAAGGAATATAGTCCATCCTTCTGTCTTATTTGCTGTTTGGTCTTGAACATTTCCCTGTGGTTTGCTTAGCTTTGTTTTGCTTTGCTTGTTTGTTAGTTGGAATGTTTGAGTTCAAGGGATTCCTGAGTGTCAACTTTCCGTATTTTTTAATTGTGTTTCACATTACAGGATCTCAAGAGTGTAACAAAGATGTGACCGGCCATGATGGCAACTGACACCAAACTACATGTATGATAGATTTCAAGTTGGGGTTTCATCATGTGATAAACCATGTGACATACTTTACTGGCATTTTCCATCAACATGACAAAAGATGACTCTGACGTTGAGCCAGCTCTACCCTTTTCTGTTGGTCGCCGGCTTCATATTTGTCCTGAACATCCTGTTCTGTTGCTACCTAATGAAGTAAGTTTAGCTTCATAATTATGTAAATGTACAACTTGTAGGCCTGCAATGTACAATGTATGATGAACATGGAACTTTTTGATAGACACTTTGAAGATATTTTATGTTTCCGCTGGATAGATGCCAGATGGAAAAGATGGAGTTGGTCAAAACTTCCAAAATTTTCCTTTGCTATGATACATTTTTACTTTACACAGTGAAAATGGCCTACTTTTGACATCAGAAGTGTGACATGCACCTTTATCATGCAAAAAAGAAGACATTTTAAGTATTTATTTCAAATGAATATGTGTCATTTTAAGATTTGATTTCCTGCAAATGTCCATTGCAGTGAATATCAAAACAAACAAAGAAACAAAAATCCCATTGAAAATGCTACAAGGTTAGATTCAGTCCTTACAGTTGTACTTTAAAGGCAATCGGTCGTCGCAGGCGATTCGCAGCTCAGTAGAAAAGCACGACAAGCTGCTCCTCCCGTTAATGTACCCCCGTACGTACCGAATGCCGAACACGACGCTACGTAGCGCACCAGCGAAAACCAGATGGGGCACGAGAGCCGTGCGAGCCGTCCACTGTAATTTCAACATGGACGCCCGAATACCTACCGAATGGGGCCGAATGGGTGCACGCACAAAACCGCACAGCAGCCATGTGCATGAAAATCTCTCCTACGGGTCCTTGTCGCGACACAACAGTAGAGCTGTGTGGTGTACGTACGTACGTATCTGGCTGCAGTCTCTGTTTATTTGCACTATGGTGCCAATTTCAGCAATCTAAGCAATAATATTTTAAAATGTCTGAAAATATTATATAACATTATTTTAAATCATTCATATATTACGTTGTTTAATATTTGGTATTTATAAATATGCTTTGATGAAGAAATATTAAAACTCTAAACTTCATGTATAGCAAGTTGCAATGCTCATGGCCATATGGCGGGTTGTTTTGATCTCATTGGCAATTGTCTGCTGCGTCAGCTGTGTTACAGTATGTTGGGCCGGATCGGAACACAACAAAGTTGGTATAAAGTCGTCGGTACCGGTATGTCAATATCAATAATGTGTGTGGTATGCGTGTACTGTTTCGGATTAGCCTTGGCTTTGGTTTAGTAATGAAACCTCACAATGGAGATCAAAACAGCCGTCCAACTCGAGTAAAACGTTGTACTTGTTTGACGCTATCGACGAGTGGAGAACGCAGAGAGACGTGTTCTTAGCATGCTTAGGACAGGGAGGTTTCCTCTCACCTCCCTGCTTAGGACAAGTAAGAGACCAGTGGCAGAGGGGGAAGCTTCAGCGTCAGCGTGCCGATGAAAAATTTGCTTTCCACTTGCTGGAGTTGCATGAACAGTTTTGCAGGAATTTAGAATGTGCAAATTCGTGTTACGGCATGCACGGTGGAATTGTAATGCCACGGCTTACGCCAATCAAGCAACCCCAGCTGACCAAGTCAACAACTTCAAGGAATCCAGATCCAGATGATGTGTAAGTAACGTTAGAAGTCTATTACATGAATCAATGATTGAAGTGGAATGACTTTTTCTAATCTATCTTTAACTGCTAGGGCCTTTGCGTTTCATCGACAAGTAGGCCTATTTTTCTATGTATAATTCCGCGAAAAACTTCTCTAAGTTCTCATTTATGTCAAATTATGATAACGCCGTAATCGAAATGACATTTGCTGGGTCAGTTTATCGCTTCTTAAAAACTGACCCAGCAGTAGGCAGCAAATGTCAGTAGTCAGGGAATCGCAAGTAGTGGTAAGTTTTTTGTCATCACAGTATTGAGAATTTAAAGTATTTCATGTGCAAATGTAGAATCTAGATAGATACAGATAGGTCACTTTCCTGAGCAGCTAGCGTCAACAATCCAGGTTAAATTTGCATAGTCAGATTTCATGGCTGCGATTCAAATACTGTTTGTCCCCATTGATTTAACTGTATAGCAAAGTCTCCTCTTTCATCATATTTAGGGGCCCTACATTTTAAGTTTGGTTAAGGAATTTTGATAAAGATTGTAATTTTCATAAGCTTGGCAAAAGTTTCAGGCATCTATGTTGCATTTATAGTCAAACTTCCAATGCATTTGGTCCAATAATTTGAAACCAAATTCAAGTGATCCAGTGAAGTGTACATCTTTTCATGTGAATTTCTACAAGTATGTTGAAATGTAAATTCTGAAGAAAAAAAAATGATCCTTTACAGTTGAAATTCGTTAAAGTTTGGTTACACCGACAGTGTCAGGTCAGTGGTAGTAACTACAGAGTTACAGTAGTGTACGTACAATACCCTTGTACGTGAAAGTTACAGTTTTATTTACCTTCACATCTTCATATAGGAGTGTCTAATAGGGATGTTGATTGGTGTGGAAGTTGTTGATGAACAACAGTTCATAAGAATCCATTGTTTTAATTCTAATACAGATATTGGTCATAGGTCAAGGGGCAATATGAACCTATCAGTTTGTAACATGCTAATATGTACAGGTATGAGCTTCATCAAGTACGATTAATTGGTATCCGTGGCACATCCCTTATTTGTTGATCAAAGGTACGCCTCTGATTGGTATTTTAATCAGTGTTTGGTAGAAAGCTAACCCATTACAATGGCTTTGCAATGTTACACTGAGTTGACTATGGACAAAGGTCTACTGTCCACGATTTTCATTAATTTGTAGGGCATTTTTCACACATAACCTCAAATACTGATACCTGTGATAGGTTTATTTATAATGGTTATCCTTCACACTGTATTGTTGAGACAATAGTGTTCTGTTTGTTTGTGTAAGAGGGAGATAGACAATAATTTCTTTATGCTCCTGTCTGAAGAAGGCATTACATCTTATTTGTCATGTACTTATCTATGAGTTTTAATGTTCACTTTGTGTGTGTGTGTGTGTGTGTGTGTCTTTTTTTTAAAGATTATTCACACCAGGCTAAGCTGACAGAACTATAACTGTGAGTTTACCTAGTCAAATGAAAGGGTTTCGGCATTGCTTCTTACATATAGTATATTCCAGGCAGGTGATACAACGCTCACCTTCTTCATATTAGTTAGTAAAACAATGAAGAGTGCAAAAATACTGCATAAATGTGCAGTGCAACTGTGGCCGTTGGCCGTTGGCCCTGCACGGGCACAGTCGCTTCCCCGTCCTGAATTTATGTACACACGCCAGGGCAAGTACATGATACAGGCAGGGTCTCCGACCCAATCGTCCGCGTTCAGAATAGACAACTCGGCGGTAATATCCGCTACCCATGACGATGTGTCATCGTCCATGATGGCCACCCTATCTATTATAATGTGGTCTGCACTCACTAATCTGATCTGATCTGATGATTACAGTATAGTTGACGAGTGACGACGATCGACGATGCGATGAAGAGAATGCGTAGTCGTACGAAGTATACGCAGCTAGCTACTAGCTCATGCGAACATCACTCACATTACACAAAACGTACTGTCCCGCGCTCAGCAAGCGATCGCGAGCAATCGAGATACTATAGCGCGATACATTGCTTTAGGGATGTCTTGCGCACACACACATTTCGCTTCGTAGCAACTTCGGAAGCGAGTTTACGTGCTGCCGCCCGCGGCTGAAATATGTCCATGTATCCTCGCGACTGGGTGTCTTTAAGACAGTTACAGATGACAGTTACAGATGAAATACAGAATTGAAACTTCTCTGGTTTGAAAAAATCTAAACATGCATAATGACAACACACACACACACACACACGCACACACACACACAAAGTACATAGCCCAAACCAGGGGCGGATCCAGGAATTCTGTAAAGGGGGGGGGGGGGGAACAACTAATATTTCTGGTGCCACTTCCTGGTTTCATTTCATTTTTTTCTTTTTATTTCTTTTGCTTTTAACGAAAAATAAAGGGGGGCGTGTGCCGGTTGCGCCCCCCTCGGGATCCGCCACTGCAAACAGCAGTAATTTGTCAATGTCACTTGTTCTGAAGTGAGTGACTATTTGCTGGTATCATGAGGCTTGTGCAAAATTTATATGGCAAAGGGAAACATCAAAGTCTGAAGCTGGAGATAGTGCTGTGCAACTGTCACTTTAGTGTCCATCCCCCAGGCCTCATGTGGCACACATTACAGATGCAGTATGTGACAGACGTCAGAATTTGACCACAAACCGTACAATATTTTGGAGCAATGTCTCTAGGAAGAAAAGCGATGCATATCATACAGTGTACCTACCAACTGCTCCCGTTTAATAGGAGCATTCCTATTTTAATCTAAGGAAAGAAAAATACTAATTTAACCTTGTCCTCTTATTTGTCAATATCTGCTAATATACTTGCATATAATACATCTAGGGAAAATGGGTGAAAATTCCTATTTTTGTGTTATCCCCCCCCCCCCCCAGTTATTCCTATTTACTGAATGTTAAGGTTAACAGGTGTGACAAAAAGGTATAACTAAATCCAACATTTAGAAACAAAGAAACGAACAAATGAACCTTTAAAGCTTTTATAAGAAGCAAAAGGATTTCTGAACCTTGCATAATGGTTGTTCTTGTGGAACCAAATTTATATTTATAACTGCCTTCTGAAAGAATTATTTAATGGAAATTCATATTTTACTTCAGGAATTGTTTAGAAGTTCATATTTTGTATACTCTCTCTTCCTGTTACACGGAGTTCTCCAAAAGACCTAGGAGACATTTTTTAATGTGAATGTAGATTCATTTTCATAATAAATCAATATTTCAGAACTACAGTGTATACCCTGTACACCGTATGTTTCACTTCTTAATTACCACTACTGCAAAGGTTCGTGTGTACAGTGTGCTCAAGTTATCTTTGATAGATACGAAACCGAGCAGTGATCCAATCATGGGTGTCAAAGGCAGAAGTATGAATTCATTGTGGTTCTCTAGATTGATACCAATTCCATTGAGGCCATGAGTGCTTTTGTGAACATTTCATGCCTAGCTGCTTGTACATATATGTTTGTTGAGTAAGCAATTTTCTATGCAATAATGTAACCAGTTCTCATGCAAGTTTCGGTTCTTCAGCTGTTGAGGGAAAAGGTGTGTATTGTAGCCTCATGTCATCAATAAGCCAGTTCACAGTTCCACTTTGCGCATGAGCAGAAAAAGGTCATTTGTGCAATCAGGCATGTTGGTTTTTTAATTCACTGAGATAAGCATCCCTGGGTCCCGTTGCATAAAACTTTTTTAGCAACCTTAAAAAATTCAGGTTGGGATTTGCCCAACCTGAATTTTTTAAGGTTGCCTACCTAAGAACGTAAAATCTGTTGCATAAAAACTCTGGTTGGGAGCTTCCAACCGGAATTTTGTGATTTCAACCGGAAAAAAATGTGGTTGGAGTTTTTTGCAATGGGCCCCTGATGTAATGATTTTTCATATAACCCTTATAAATGGTGCTTACTAGCACATCCACCGGACAGCAAGCCTGGTATTTAGCAATGTTGGTAGAAAAAGTTTGATTAAATATGCATTCAACACAAAACAAGGCGTTTTCACATCAGCCCGATAAAAATCCAAGCTCGAGAGATTTTTCACGATCGCAAATTAGCACGCTATTTCATTTACTATTCACATCAGCCCGAAGAGAATTAGCCCGAAATTTTTTCGAGCTAATTTGACAGCTGAGCATGCACCAACAGTGTCGGGTATACCAGTAGAGCGCGCGCTTTTGGGTCACACATGCCAGGCATGATGGGATGCATCGCGCTAATTTCTTGAGGCGATTTCACATTATCAAATAGCGCGCTAGTTCGCAAATTATCCCGCTTTTTCGGAAATTTCCCGAGTTAGACTCAAGAAATTTTCTCGATCAGAGGGATAAAATTAGCGCGCTAACTTGTATTCACATTATCAAATAGCAGGCTATTTCGTGATCGGGTGAATTTCCCAAGTCAGAAAATAGCGCGCTATTTCGAAACATTGGGCTGATGTGAAAATGCCTAATGAATGCCTGCTGAAGTGTCAATTGACAGACCATTCTTGTCACCTGCTCTGCGTAGGTTCATTCTTTGTTTGAACATGAATTCCATAAATTGTGGGCATGCTTATTCGTCATGCTGCTTTAAAAACGAGTGAAGTGCCTAACCAATTGAGAAAAAAGAAAGGTCATTTGTACCAATGTGCCCACGAGCTAACTGTGAACTGGCTTACTGAGTACGATAATGGCGTAAAGTTTCTCACAGCCTATGTCAGTAGTGGCACCTTAACGCCCTTATCTTTCCCAACAGACGATATGATGTATACACTATATGCTTAATATTTGTAAACCATGATTTATTTATCTTTCAGATTGAAGAGAGAGGGGACAGTATCAAGGGGATACAAAGAGGTGAGATAAAGTTGCCTAACCTTTAGTTGTAATTTTTTTTTTTCTGGAGGCACACACAGTTATCAATTATTGTACCATTGTATCACATGTATTTTTCTTTTCTTTTCTTTTCTTTCTTCTTCTATTGTTACTGTTAACGCTGATTTTGTTAATGTTACTGTGTTTTCTAGTCTATATGTATGAGTAGCAAAAGTGCGCTTAGAAACGTCAGTATGAAGCGCCATATAAATGCTATTATTATTTTTGTTATTATTATTATTATTATTATTATTATTATCTGCTGGCTGTTTTAACGCAGAACTTTATTGCGAGCTCTTGGTGCAGGAGACTATTCCTCGGATGCATGTTCACTCATATGTGCTTTCTCAATTTCAAATTGATATCACTGACACTTACAGGGAAGAAAAGTGGGCAAAACTACATGTATCAATTGAATAGATGATTAATGTTGGGTTTTTTTTTCATATAAGATGTAAATCAGAGTCCTCTGATGAATGATGTGGTATTTACACAATATTATAAGTATTTACATATGTGGAATACACATTTATAGATAATGATATAGGGCAATTCCGCGGTTAGTAACGTTACATTTGAACAAATTTAGATATTTGTTTTTACTACTAAATTACCATTTATTCATTTCAAGCCAAAATTATGTCAAAAACATGTTCATCATTCCCAAGTTTATGATACAGAAAAGAATGAATACAATCCAAGAAATAATAGCATTGCTATGGCAACTTAAAGGGCCGGTTAGTAACTTTACGAAAAAAGGACATGAGAAAAAAATCAATGTCTTGTAACAAAAAGTGTGCAAAAATTCAAGTTACTTCATAACAAAGTGTTGCATTAATTTCAATTATTGCATCATGACAAATGTTCACACAATGTTTTTCAGCAGTTCGACCAATAATTTCTTAGCTGGCCCCCAAAAGCATGGTTAGTAACGTTACGGTTAGTAACGTTACATTTGTCCGGAGTAATTCCACAGGTCATTTCACCCTTTTGTAATTGACAAAATGTCACATGATTTCCGGAGTATTTAAATGTATTTATCTTTTACCCTTTAGCAAAACTTTTAGGAAAAAATTTCAAAGGAACCTACTGTAATTTGCATTTAAGTGAATTTCAGCATACCCAGTCCCACATGTACATTTTAAATGATGGTTTTAGATCTCGCGAAATCAATCAATACGAAAGATAAAATCTGCTGAATTTGAAAGACCTTAATGATTGGTGAACATCCATGGCATTAGTTGTTACCTAAGTTAAAGAGTAAGATAAAGAGGCACATTTCTTTTATCCATGTCATGTCCACCTAACTGCGGAATTGCCCTATACTTTATCAAGCTGCTATTGAAAAATATAAATTGCCTTTGGAAAGACAGTCATGATATTTAAAAACTACTGGTACATAATGTAAACTTGGTATAGAACTCTTAGGGTGTAATGCTAATACAAATATGAAGAAAGTTGATATTGAGAAGAAACTGATATGTGTGGTGGACTAGTGAGGTCTAAATCATAAACATAAGATGGGGCTACATTTTGTATGTGTACAACGTTTTCAATCTCATGTAGATGTAGACCTATTCCGTTAGCTATAATCTTCAAAAGTGAATGCCAATCTAAACAATAGTGACAAGAAGTAAGGCAAGAGACTGGGATGTTGGGTCAGAGTTCTACAGGCTATTAAAAGATCTGGATAAATATATATTCACAATTAAAGGGGCCATTTCAGGGATTTTCTGTTTCCCTCGTACATTATCCACCCCCCCCCCCCCCCATGCAAGATGAAAGGAATTTTGGTTTTGCAGTATGGTGAGAGTATATGCCAAAGTTATGTAGTTGTAAAATGTCACTGACGCTTTATATTGGATGGACAAAGAGACAGACATATTGGATGTTTAAAGATAAATTAAATGCAAACTCTTCAAAGATGGCCATGTTTTTGAAGTTTTTTAATCTTCTGCTCAGGAAAATGATAATAATTGATAATTGATAAAGTTGCTTTCAGAAAGAGTTTAGTTCCAATTTTGAAAGTAGGCACTTCAAACTTCTCTGGACCTCTATTTACTGATGCTATTAATAATGTGTGCAATTGAGTTGGTAACAACGATGGTAACAACTATGGTAAAGTTTTAATAGCCTTCAGCAAGACACCTGTTCATTGAACAATTACAGACTGCAGGTACGTTTTAGTGCAGACTGGAGAGTTTTGTCTGCAAAGGACTGGCCTCCCTTCCTGGGGGAGTTAACATTTTCTTTAGCTACAGATTTAGTGTCTGGTAGCTGAGAGGACGAGATAATTCCTTGCCTTAACAACCTTTTTGTCTCCAAGAAAGGGAGATCCCAGATTTCGCCCTTTCAGTTTCTCAGGGTCTGAGAAAGCAAGAAGGGGAGATCTGGCTTTGAGATCTCATCTTTCTGCCATCTCAGACCCGAGAAGTCAAGACGACAAGATTTCTTAGTGACTCTTTCTGAGGTCCGAGGTGTCGAGACGAGATCGCACAATTTGCCATTTCGCCTTCTCAGACCTGAGAAGTTGAGGAGATGAGATCTGCATCGTACTTGTGGCATGTAGGATTTCGCCACCTTGCCTTCTAGGATCCAGGAGGATGAGATCTGATGTCTCTCCTTTAGCGTCTTCCCAGACCCAAGAACATGAGAAGTCTATAGATCTTTGATCTCACCTCCACGTCCACTCAGACAAAAAAATCCCAAACAAACAGCAACAGAAATAAATCATAACAACAATAATAGTAATGATGATAATGATGATAATAATAATTTGTCAAATAATAATAATAATAATGATAATAATAATAATAATAATAATAATAATGACAATAATGATAATATGTAAAATAATAACAATGAGCTCATCTTCTCGATGGCACTTGTAAGCTTCCATACATCATCTCATAAATGCATGGTTTCAGTACAGTGAAGTTTCTGTACAACTCCATCCCATACATTTTTATGTTGCCAGGTCTGGCTTTAATAGATCAAAAATATTTGAAGAAATGTTGCACTGATCTGTGTTCAGAGGTCTAAAAATGATACTTAGTATATTTTAATTAATACGTTTAATTTTTCATAGTCATTTTGGTACAGCTTAGTAAAAACCTGATACAAGTGTAGCGAGTGCTGGTTTTTAACACTCATTGACATCATGCCTTTATTATTACTGTATCATAATGCAGAATTATACTTGACACACACCTATTGTAAAATTGTATCAAATGGTCATTACTGCAAGGCAGTCATCTGTTGGTCCTAATCAAGAAAAGTGGCATTCATTGAGTAATATATGTAGTTTTATTGATTACCGCTTTGATCCACTGCCCTGATATTAAGAAGGCTTGACTTTGTGAATACCTTATTTGACTGTGGCACAATATTGTAATGCAAGAAATATTTGCACCATGAAATTTTCACGAATTTGATCCGGCAGTTTTTTTTTTGCGGCATGAAATTTGTATGAATTGCCACTGGCATCCATTGCATTATAGTGTAGACAAGAACTTTTGCATGCATTTTAATTTTGCAAATCTTGGCTCTTGCGAAATCCATGAAATGTACTAATGTATGCAAAAATTTCAGGTTTTACACTTACAGCATGCACTGAAAGAGATAAGGTACGGTGTATAATTGCATAGTAAGGTCAACTCATTGGTGGATGCAGGTTTTATAACAGACAATCAAAGGATGCATTTGAGCTCTCTCCTAAAGCGAATCGAACCATACCGTACCTGCGCCAGAGGAGCGCTTGAACTCTCCTAAAGTTTACCATACCGAACTAAACCGAGCCAAAAGTGGACTACAGTTGCATTTCCTGATGTGCTCTAAAAACGTTCCAAAAGTTGGCATGTGAAGAGTGCACATAACATGCATGTAAAATGCTAAGAGTTCATTTTCTTTGTTTTGAGACATCTGTAAGTAGTTCAAGCACGCCAAGTGAATAACCCTGTTGCTATAAAATGATTGATCTGCGCTCAAAATAACTCATGAGGTGTGCTTTCTCCACAGAGGGCTTGAATGCTCCAAATCTGGCACAGTGTGGTTCGGTACACTTTGGTTCGCTTTTGAGCGCTCGAACACCCTCAAAATGAAATTGAGTTTACATCCCAGTCCTTGAAATACACACAAGTGCAACACACACCCACACACCACATACATGTAATGGCATGTTTGGCTTCCAGCCATGCTTTTTATGCTGTGCTTTATAATATTTACATGTACAATCATAGGCCCATAAGTATCACAGGATATTTGTCATATGATATCAGCAGACTGCAAATAAAAGAGTAGTGCCAGCAAAGTGCATTAGATATGTAAACATTGTAAACGTTTGCATTCCCCCTCCCCCCCCCCCCCCCCCATATCTTTGGACTGGTTGATTTTGTATTGTACATCGCAATCCTGTATTATACATGTATATTCCATTCTTATGCAATTCTTGCAGAACTGAACTTATAACACAAGCTTTATCTCTTGATCAATGACCAACTGTTATATCATTTTCCTCTTGGCATTTTGGGTTTTGGGTTTGATATAAAGCTCATTTATTTCTAAAGCCATGTACTGTTGGTTAGCAAGAAGGGGACAGAGGGGAATTGTTCATTGGCCTGTGATATTAAAGGTGTTCATAATTTCTGGCATTTACAACGAGACATACAATTTGTATTCTATTATAAAATGATAATGTCATGGTCGTATAATTGCAAATCTTCAATTCTTTTGCACGCAAATCTCTTTTTCATTACTAGTGTGTACAAAGACAAATTTACATGTATATCCTTTGCATCAAACTGCCCTAGAGTGTCACTGACTTATAGCAGTGACAGTTTTGTAGAGGGAAAGGGGATCTCGATGGCAGTTGCTTGATTTTTGGCAAAAAGAATGAATTTATATTTTTGTTATGCTGGGCCATAAGGAGTATTGTGATATACATACTGACATCATTTCCTTGTCTATAATATGACTGTTGAATAGACTTTAAAATGCCATTGTGGCTGTATCAAAACTACTGCTATCTTGTTTGTTTTAATTTCTGCTCCCGGAGTCAAATTGAATATGGATTGGATAAATGTTTATTGCATCCTCATGTCTTTCACTTCTCTGCAGTCAATATACTCATTTGCACTAGTTACCAAGTACTCTGTGCAGTGAGATCAGTGCAGAATGCCTTGTGATGCTTGACTTATGCACAAGTTCTTTGCTGTGTGCATAAAGAACCAGAGGAACTTGATCACATGACCATTGCACATTTTTATTTTTTGTTCAAACTTGTTTGTTTTCTTTTCAGCATATATATAGTGTACTTTGCCCATCAAAAGAATTTTTGGGAATTTCTTTGCCTATTCCACCCCCTCCCCCCCCCCCCCCCAAAAAAAAAGAGGAAAAAAAAGCAAAGAACTCAGCAGCATGGATCCAAGAACTCCTGATATACTACCGACCATAGGCGTGTTTACATCATATCTTTTACATCACCTACATGTAGGACACATGTCTTGATTTAAAAAGGCAGTTTATTTGGCCTTATTGCTAGACAGTGCAACATATAATATGTCAATGAGCTCTTGCCTGGCATAATTACTGGAACATCTATAGAATACATGTATGCAATATCCAGCTTCCGATGTTCAACTGTAGTACCCAGCCTCTTTCAATGGCCTCTGTGCTGTTTACACTGACAGTCATCAAGAAAGAGCAAAAATCACAAATTTTGTCATGAGGGTCATCTGAAATCTGAAAATCTGATTATCATTTGTGAGCTGGTGGAAAGCCTAATCTGCTTACCACTCCTAGTATGTACTGCTTACCACTCCTAATTTGTAGATAGTTAAGTTACCAGGTATTCACTTTGACCAAATGATAGAATTGCTACAGTAGATGATAATGATTATCATATTACCTCCGCCAAGGCAGTTATGTTTTTGCCAGCATTGGTCTGCTTGTATGTTTGCAAAGTAACTCGAAAGTTGTGAACAGATTTGGATGAAACTTACAGGAAAAGTTGATAGTGACACAAGCAACAGATGATTAAATTTTGGTAGTGATCCAGATCACTTTGAAAAAACAACAAATAAATAAATCCTTGATCCAGAACTTTTTTTTAAGGTTGTCATTTGCAAGAAGAGCCAGCAAATGAAGAAGTTAAAGCTGCACATAATTTGAGGTTTGCAAGTTTTCAGGCCTAACTGTTATTTTTCTATAGATGCCAGTGTTCTTTTTTTTCAAGAAAGTAGAAGCTTCATAAAATGCTGTGTTCATACATATTTATGATCATCTGTTACTTTAATGGCAAAGTGTAGGAGTTTGGTAAAAATTGTCTTCTTTTTTTCAATTTGACTTCATGTTTTGTTCCTGTTTGCTGAGCTGCAAGGTAATTGGCAAGTTGGTTTCTGGAGCATGAAAAGAGTGATAGGATCAGTGTGGAGGAAAGCCAGGTCATTTGTTGCTGGTGGTATCATTTGCAGAGGAAACGGTGGAGGGCACAACTTTTATTTTTGATTACCTCGCTTGACAGAACAAGCAGACAGAGCTGGACGGGGATGTGTCAGAGAGAGAAAGGGACATAGAATGAGAGAGTACCTGGGCCTGTACCAGCAACTGAGGCTAAATTTAGACCGTATGTGAACTTCTAGTGCAGGACAGTGGACTCGATGATTCCAGTTTATATGTATGGGGCCCTGCAAAGGCTCTTGTGTCACAGTTCTCAGTATTCTTGTGTGAGAATTGCTTCTTTTCATTCCAAATTGAGATCTGCATTGTATTTTATTTCTTTCTCGTTGTAGGTCCCATGGCACTGGTTGCCATTGATTGTGCTATTTACACTTTGCCTACAAAAGAATAACCTTGGTATTTACCTCCACCAAGGGAGGAGGTTATGTTTTCTTCAGCGTTTGTTTGTCTGTTTGTCCGTGTGCAAAATAACGCAAAAAGTAGTGAACAGATTTGGCTGAAACTTACATGAAAGATTGAGAATGACGCAAGTAACAGGTTATTAAATTTTGGTAGTGATCCAGGAATTCTTGTTGATTTTATGAAGGATTTTTAATATTTTGGCAGGTAGGGTCAATGAACTTGGGAGTTCAAGCTGCACATTTTTTAGGTTTTCATGTACATGTACGAGCGCTATTCAAGTGTGCTCTAGTTTCTGCTAGGTTGAGGCGCGCCTTGCAGCTGGAGGTTGATGATGTAAGAAAAGGCTTTTTATATTCGGATATCAGGTGACTTTTAGCTTGCATATGTATGGGTGGAAATCATTGATCTCTATGGAAGAACAAGAACAGTGGTGTAAATGAATTGTTGGGCGGAGGTCTGCGCTCTCAGAGTGCTTTTGTAGTTGTTCATACATCATGCTACAGCTCATATGCAATCTGTGCTGGGAAAAAATGAAAATAATAGAATTACATGCTGTTCCTTTCCTTGATATTAAGACAAAAATTCTTTTTGTTCTGTCGACAGATCCACATTCTTGTCAATTCTGCATTTTGTTATGAAAAAACTATATCATATATAGAATGAAAAGTGTGGGACTCACATATTACTCAATTGTATCATAGCCCTCTGTTAACTTTTGTTGAAAACTTGAACATTGCAATGCTGACCTTTTTTTGTGTGTGTGTGCATTTGTTCTCGTTGCAGGTGCGATATTCTAGCAGGATGGCCAATGATGTAAGTGCAGTAACACAATCACCCAGAGTTGTGCCGCATTAGAAGCAGTAGCTTTTATAGATAAACCCTGGAAGGATACTTGGCATCATTTCAAGGCTAGGGTGGTTTTAAAGGGATGGTATAGTATTGGTAGAGATGAGGATTGGGCTTTTACAACTTTTTGCGAGATACAAAGAAACCACATATGAAATAGTGCAGAGCATGCCATTCTAAGAGGAATTCAAAGTTTACTTGATGAAAATCAGTTCTGGAATGACTGAGATATCCAAAAACAAAGTAAAACAAAGCGATCGTAATAACAGGGGGGTCCCACCTTCTATTAGGATTGCTCTTTTTTTGATATCTCGGCCATTTCAAATCCAATTTTCGTCAAATAAACGTTGGATTCCTCTTGGAATTACATTCTCTTTCATAGTTTATAAAAGGTTACTCACTGTCTCGTAAAAAATGTTAGAAAACTTAAAGTTTGGTCTTAACCAAAACTATACACAAGATTTGATTGTGTGTCCTTGTGTACTTGCAAATGTGCAATTTTTCTCACTTTCTTTATGTTACATGATGCTGGAAGGTTTGGGAGTATGACTTTTGTTCATGGATAATGATATGATATCTCTCTAAAATTGCTCCACAATCATTCCTCAACTACTGGTGCCCAAACTGGTGTCAATGAACTTTTTCCATCTTTTGATTCATGCCAGGTTTGATATTAAAGCGATAGCATTATAGTCAGGTTTAGGTTATAAAGATATGATATTTATCAAGTAAAACAAATGTTTTGAAAAATTGAGAGGTTTTTTTTTTTTTTTTTTTTTTTAGTTTGTTATTCTCTTGTACTATTGTATTCATATTTTGGGCATACAATGTCATGTAATAGATTTCATCCTTATGGAAAGGTGTCATATGCAGTTCAAGATCTAATTCTTATCTCATACATCAATGTACTGTAAAAGTGGATATTTTCGCGCGACAAATTTTTTCGCGCTTGGCCGGGTAAGAAGAGTTTCGGGTGTTTTTAAATCCGCGGAATCAAGACATCACACACAGGAACATATGGCTAGCAAAAATACTCGCTTGCTTTTATTTTCGCCGTAGTTTCTGGTTGCACGAAATGCACAAAAATTTCAACACCGCAAAAACTTCCACTTTTACAGTATGTTTAAGGATTATAGAATTAAGAATCATTACAGATCATCTCACACTACTTAATGTAGTTTTATATCTAAAAGATCAATCAATATCTTACATAGATCTGCAAATAGTCAGACATTGCTCAATTAGAACTTGAAAAATAGTTATTTAGGATTAGCCAGCCAGAAAATGAGGTAGGGTTTCTCTTTGTTTGTTTGTTTGTTGTTTGTTTGTTTGTTTATTTGTTTGTTTGTTTGTTTGTTTTTGTCTTTGTAGGTATGTGCTGTATGCCTAGAGGAATTCCGCGCTGGGGAGAAAGTCGGCCAGTGTCCATGCAGTCACAACTTCCACGTGGTGTAAGTAGAGTGTGCTTGCCACTGGATTGTCACTCTTCTCTCCAGCAGCCGGGGAGCAAACTCCTTTTCAAAATTGCAAATG
This sequence comes from Diadema antillarum, assembly GCF_040938485.1. Classification (NCBI taxonomy): domain Eukaryota; kingdom Metazoa; phylum Echinodermata; class Echinoidea; order Diadematoida; family Diadematidae; genus Diadema; species Diadema antillarum. Next base: position 417,251 of record NW_027270942.1, on the reverse strand, counting down.
AGGCTATTATTTCACACCAGCACTGTGGCCATCACCTGTACTATCATTATCACTTAAATGATTACAATCATCATTACCTCCGCCAAGGAAGGAGAGGTTAGGGGTTGTGTTTTCAATGGCGTTGGTTTGTTTGTTTGTCTGTTTGCAAAATAGCTCAAAAAATTGTAAAAGGATTTTAAATGAAACTTTTGAAAAAAGTTAATAATGACACAAGAAACAGATGATTAAATTATGGTAGTGATCGGGGAATTTGTATGGATATTTGAAGGATTTTTTGGCAAATAGGGTCAATGTACTTGGGAGTTCAAGCTGTGTGTATTTGAGGTTTGCATATCACTCTAAAGCGTGTGCTCTGCTCTGGCGAGGCACCACTTAGCTGGAAGGTGATGATGTAAACAAAAGGCTTCTATATTGGGGAATTGGGCGATTTTCAGAATGCGTGTATAATGGGTGGAAATGTGCCGCTTGGCGGAGGTCTGTGCTCTACGAGTGCTCTATCTTCTAGTTATCATTATGACTCATTATCCTATCATTATCACAAACGTCTCTACGTCTTCACCACCAGTACCACTGCCGCTGCCATAATCAGCAATAGCATTCATTCTCTTTCCTGTTACCCCTGTCATCTCCTTCTGCACCTCCACCACAACATCCGCTACCTCTGTCAGCCGCGAGATACTGTCATTATCGTCAGCATTGCCATCATCGGAGTCACTATTGTAGCCATCGCCACCATCCTCAGAGCACCACTGTTGTTGTTATCACTATCTGTGGCTGCATTTATCATCTTTTCCCAGCTTGAAACAGCTTTCCATACCCACTATCAAAAGTCGTTTCCAAAACCCTTTGCAAACGCCTTCCAAAATAAGTTGCATTTATTAATCAACTCATTGCCAACACGAAAACTGGCCTTGTCACTGCACAGCTGTATTGCGCTGTTTGACCTGAGGAGAAGGGTGTGCAGTACAAAGCTGTTTTAAAACAGCTTTGCGTTTATTTCACTTCTACAAGCACGTTTCTGGCTGAAACCTCTTTCACAAAGCACAAATTTGTGGTTTACTAAAAGGCTTCCAGAACCCCATAATCAAAACAGCTTTGCGTTTATCATCTCTAAAAAAATCCCTGAAAGCCATTTGGAAAACCTGTTTCTGCGGGCAAAAAAAAGAGTTGATAAACACACCTACTGTCTCTATCATCAATATCTTCACCATCACGACCACCACTACCATCATCGCCATCAGTCTCTGCAGCCACCACTACCACCTCCATCATCTTCAGGATATTATTATACTGCTAGTGCTATCATTACTACTATCCACTACCAGTATCACCATACTTTTTAAAGCCAGCCATCATACACTGTAGGAAATAGTATCTTGATCATGATTGTCATTACACCATACTCATAAAAAGTGTGTGAAATACGTACCAAACATTAATAACAAAACAAAGTACATGATGATCACAATTACCTGAAAGTTGTTTTTATGTGTTTTTTTCTTCTTTGTTAATTTGTTGTTGCTGAAGACTACACATTATTAGCAGTCTTAATGTGTCCTTCCTTGTAGGATGAAAGGATGGAATGCATTTTATTGTAGAAGTCTAAGACATAGTTGCTAGTTGAAGTGTTTTCCCATGAAGATACTAGCCCAGTGTATACCAGCCAGTTCAAGTGATATTTTTCTGCATTTTGTCCTCAATCTCTTGCATGCGTAGCTGCGTCTCCAAGTGGCTGGAGGCCCACGAGACCTGTCCTATATGCCAGACCAGAGTGAGACCAGAGCAGGTCTCAGAGAGGACCAGGTTAGTCCGTGCCTAGCCTGCCAACCGAAGCAAGGGAATCTGCATTGGCCCTTTAATAGCGTGCAGATGGAAATACAGTTGACCTTAAGTTGCACAACAGTGTCCTGTGCAGGTGTGTTTGATGTGCATGAACTACTACCGTATTCGAGACAGAAAAAGCATTTCACCAATGCTTCCCCACTGCTGAATGATGGTGCGCCTTAAGAGACAAATTTGAACAAGAGCAGGCATGAGAAAGTGCTCATGCCAGTTTGTGAACCTTCTATTTGGACCCATTTCATGCTTCATTGAAGCCTGATGTAGACGTGCATGATGGGAATGTTGGAGAAGAAAAAGAAAGCTGTAAGTCCAGCTTGAGTGGTTTTGCAGCTGCCCATGTTTGTACAGTATAGACATATCAAGGTATGTTGCTGGATGATAACATATTTCTCTTTCTGTGAAGGACTGCTTTCTTCCATAGCAGCTTGATATTTATAAGTTAAATGAGAAAGATTCGTTGAATTCCTTGAGAATTGTATGGATCTGTTGTTGAAAACAGGTGAAAAAGTGTAACAATGGGCACTTATACCATATATATTCTAAAGTTGCTACAAGTCTCAACTACATGTTTATTTGTGTAACGTTGCTCATAACATTGCAGTCTTGACCTTGGTTGTATTGCCTTATAATGCTAAGTGTTGAAGACAGCAAGTGATTGGCCATCAAGGAAAAAAAAAAGGCTCAGAACAATTAAGAGCCGTGCAGTCTTAGACTTACATGTACAGGGGAAACTCGATATAACGAACACTGCTATAACGAGATATCGGTTATAACGAGGAAATTTTCTCGGTCCCAAATTTCCTTCCACACAAGTCTATGTAAAATGCTACTCTTATAGCGAGATCGGCTATAACGAAATAACTGCTATAACGAGATAAATTTTGTGACTTCCAAACAAAGAAAAACATAGTAAATCAAACCTGCTATAGCGAGGTAAAGCAAAATGCCTTCGGTAAAGCTTTACTTCGCCTGTGCTATCATCTTCCGAGATTGTAAAGCTTGATGCGCCAAATAATCATTTTCTTCAGTGCACTCCAGCTTGCACTGCATGTTGTACGTGTGAAGTGTGTGTGTGCACGCACACTTGCAGAAAATGTGGTGGGACGGCCATATGTATACATGACATCATCATGACGTTTAGCAGGTGTGAGGCAATCTGATGCTGTGATTGGCCTTCTACTCAGGGAATTCCCCATCTTCACACACACGCAGTCACAATGTACATACAGAATGTGTCACATACACACACAGCATTGTGCAGACCATATTCAAGCTTTCCACGCAACACACACCCATACGATAACCACATACCAATCCACAGACGATCTTGATACAATCGCAAGCTATACTGTATAGATTTACAAATTCAAACATCTACAATTAATAAGAAACACATTCTTGATATTGGATTTCCTTGGCGAAAAACATCTGCTTATCCATAAAGGTGAGTAATTCCCTCACACACAATATCAAGTTATCAGTATTGATTGAAATATGATGGGTAGTCCCACATGTGCAAATTAATGTCTTTATTTTATGCCTTCTTTTATGCCTACTGATATAACGAGATATCGGCTATAACGAGGAAAATGACTCGGTCCCGACCATCTCGTTATATCGAGTTTCCACTGTATTTGATTTGTCCAATTTCATTTGATCTGCAGTCATTGATGTTGTGCCAGCAGCACAGTTATAGTACTGCTAGTTAAAGTTAACTTACATGCAAAAGTACTGCAGTAAAGTGTGACATAACTGTACCTTTCTACACAACTTTGATAGTACATATGACTACCTGCTTGTGCAGAAGTACTGATTCGTATTTCTGAACATTCCGAGAACATATGTGACACATACCCCTTTCAGTAACTCGCCAGCTCCTGGCCCGCCGTAAAATAGCCTGTGCCAAGCAGTAAAAATTGCATTAAGTAACTATAGCAGAGCCATGCTACTTTTACGATGACCCATTTACAAACTCAGCCACTTAAGGGATAACTGCCACAGTAACTGAACGCGTGCTCTGACTGAGGCACAGCCAGAGAGTTGTGACCTTTGACCATGCAGGTACTTTTGGCCGGAGCCTGGTGCTGCTATCATTCTTAAACCCTGCAGTCGGAGCCAGGCTCGCACCTGGCTCTAGCCTACAGGAGAGCCAAGATAGCCAGAGCCTGGTGTGGACCATTTTGGCCCGCGCCATTCATAAACTCAACATAAACTCGGTTTGATTTATTTTGTCCCATCACAAAGAAGTGAATAGAGGAGAATGTTGTCCTCTAGAGGAAATTTCAAGTCTTCAACAGTACATCTTAAACTTATTCTGGTACGTACTCCATATTCTGGTACTCAATTAGACATATTTATTCAATTATAACATATTTTGGTACTCAATACTTTGGCAATGTTCAAATGTCTTTGGAAAATTAGGTATTGTCGTAAGGAGATCAGACATTTCAAGACCCTCATGTCAAGGTGAATTTGCCAGTCCCTACTCTTTATATTTCTTTGTTGAGAAACCTGATGTAACAATGTAATTCTCATGGTTTTTAGGTTCTTGTGAAAACAAGTTTCTATATTTATTTTTTGTTTGGACATTATATTAGTAGACAAGTAAGAGGTAGTTGCCTGCTTGTATGCAGGGAGTAAATAAGCAAAAGTTAGAACTGAGATGAAGTGTATCTGCACAGCGTACACTTTATTTTGTCTCTGCTTGTCTGGGTTTTTTTCACTTGCAATTTATTATGTTTTATTCTAGAATGCTCTCATTATGTCATACAACTCATAGCGTATGTAGCATTGTTGATGTTTTGTTTTCTTTCTTTCTTTCTTTTTACAGAGAAACAGGGTATTTCCAATTGATGAGAAAAATAAATGTAACAAATTAAGTCTTCGAGATGCCAGTATTCCATCTTTCTGCCAATATTTGCATGATAAATGCTTTCAGTACTGGTTTGTGTGACTGCCTGAATACAGAATAATACACTGTACTGGAGTAAGTAAGAAATAAATTATTGTGAGGTGAGGTGATTGCTTTAAAAAATTGCATTTCATTCCATTGCCCAGCAAAGAACATTGAATATCTGAAGCAAAAGCTTGCATGATATAATTTCTATATGCATGGTATAGTTAGGATGTATGTCTGCATTGGACAATCAAGATTTAGGGACACAAACTGTGAGTTTCGTCCTAGACAAGAACATGAATGTATGAAGTGCTCATGTCTTGTCTGGATAAAAGTTCATTTTACCACAATCAGTTGTAGTTTTATCCAGTTGACATTCCAATCAGATAAATCTTTCCAGTGATTTGTCTGGATACTGTAATTTCAGTTATGTTTTAGTCCAAAATTAATGGTTGCCTCTAGATTTGGAGCAACCAGGAGTTAGTGCCGATTTGGCAAAACTTAGTAAAGCTATATTTTTGTTGCCCAATGTGAAATTTAGATGATGCACCCATGTCATGCATTTTTAATGCATAATTTTATGCTACATGTCGGTGGTAAGGTGACTCAGTTGATGATGCATCTGGGCTCAAGGCCCATATGACTATGAAATATAATGTATATTGTTATATATCATATAAGCATATTGGAGTACTAGTACCCCTCAAGTATGGATATATTAAAGGCACTCAATCGTGGCGAGTGGTTTGTGTGGCACGGAGACGAACGCAACACGCTGCCTCCCCCATTCTGTATCAAATGTAGTGACCCCGAATGAGAATAGCGCTGGCTCAATGGGTCAGCGAACAACACGCTAACCTACAAGAGCTCTATGCTACAAATCTCCTAACCCAAAATGGCTGTCCGAGCAAGCCACGAGAGCTTCCCAATGGACGCACACTCTCAGTGCGCATGTGCATGAAGAGAGGCCAGAAGAGCCACGCGTCTTCTGGCCTCTCTCCTCCAATCACCGCAGCTCGCGGTGACAATGTTTGTGTGATGCGTACACACACACGCACACAAACACACGTGTCTCAGTAGCAGCATTGTCCCACACGTTTATGGATGTAGCACCGAGTCTGGCATTGTGCAATTGCATGCACAAACTTCGGTCGTTCGGAGTTTATGTGCCATAAGGGATGGCGATCGTCTGCCTTTAATGTCTTCCAATTCATTTTTTTTTCTGTCTGTTCAGTTTATCAAGTGCTTCCACTTTGTATCTGAATCAATGCAATTTTCCTTGTCATTTATGATATGACTTTAATGTCTAAGGGCAGTGTATATGCAGTTATGATTAAGTGTATATGATATTGAATTTACAGATTCATGCAATAAAATATCATGTTCATATATGTGTATATGTGTGTGTTTAATGTTTTGGTCTACAGTTAATTGAGACCTAGTTGGGTTTGTGTGTGTGTGTGTGTGTGTGTGTTAGCTGTAAATACTACACTTGTATTCAAATTAGAAGAGATGATGATATGCTCACACAATTTTCTAATTTGTGTTCATATCTATTAAAATATGAAGACATCAATGTGCAGATATCACAACACTGGAATACAGAATTTAGTGCTGAAGGATATAAAAATAAAAATATATGTGACCATGCATCACAAAACCAACAAAAAGTTGCACACACTGATTTTGTGTTAGGACTGAAAAAGGTGAAATGGGTCAAACCAGCCAATCTCGAGTTTTTCATATTTTCTGATAGAGCAAATCTTCTACAGTATACAAAAGTTTGGGATCACAAAACAAAGAGGAAATTGTGTTTTTAGCAGTTTTTCTCAAATATTTTTTAGTAGAAAAGTGTGATTAGGTGTTTCTCTTAAGAGTCCTCTTTTCATTTCTTAAAAACCCAGTCCATACTCTTCACTTTCAACTCCAACAACTTTTGAAAGAATGATGCTACTGCTTCAAAAGTTGGCATTGATTATTTCCAGAATGTGTTAATAAAGCATGCTCAATTTCAGCTTAATCTGATAATCCCTTCATTGTTGTTGCTCCGGTGGTTAACATCATATTTTTGTTCCATTCATCGCTCAACTAGCACGGCTTGGTGCTTGAATAGACACTGTATTTCAGAGCCTCTTTTTTTCAGTTCACACTTTCCAGAGTGTGTGCTTTCTTTCCAATATTAGGATAGGCTAGGAGAGTTCATTTGAATTGACTTATACATCATCTTACAGCTTTTGGTCTGCTCTTTCAGAATCTGCTCGTAACTAAAAATCCATGCCTTGCGACTTTTTATTTTGTGATGCAGGGTCACATATATACATAGCGGCATCAATGGGCTAAAACTAAACATGGCAGGGTGATGCAAGGAGACTTAACCCATCTGGAGGGCAGGCTGATTATGGCAGGCTGATTATGGCTACAACGTGATTTTCCCATAGACTCCTGCCCGGGGTTAGGGTTAGGGTTGGTTAGGGTTAGGGTTAGGGTTAGGGTTAGGGTGAGGGTTAGGGTTA